>NC_137018.1:21831297-22058205 GCF_032717465.1 Coenobita brevimanus
CCTACTGTCCTTATTGAATATGTGCTAGGGAGGGTGCTTTTATGTCGTGTCGGTGGGTTTTGTGTAAGATCAGTATATTCAAACCGAATATTAAGCCAACTGATCCCCATTCAACAGTCAAGCTAATCATCTACTACAATAGTGAGAAGACTAGCCGGCTACATTCTGAGGAACAGCTCACATCAGGAGGATGCCCTTCAGCATTCACACGTCGTATGTAGGTACACGTATAAAAGAGGGAACCGTGCAGCCCTCCTTCCTACCTACAGTAATCCCTCTAAGATTCGACGTAATAGAGCCAAAGGCATGTCCAGAACTTGGGTTTGTCTGGGACCTGGGAAAGTGACTTTTGGACAGGTACGTATGGTCTTTGACCCAGCCTGACTCTGAAAACCACCTTCCTCCTCTCAGACTCTGACAGTACGAAGATGCACCTGAAGCATGTACAATTATCCATTGTTGCACTGCATTTAATCCTTTGCACTCAGAATTCTAATTTCTTAACACTGTGCATTCTTTTCTTACATGCACTGCACCTGAAACTCACCAGTGTTGCACTCTGAATTCTAGTTTCTTAACACTGCATATTCTTTTCTTACTTGCTCTGCACTTGAAACTCACCAGTGTAGTACTCTGCATTTAATCCTTGTCACTCTGAATTCTAATTTCTTAACACTGCACATTCTCTTCTTAACACTGCACAACACTGTAAATTCCTGTGTGGTCTAGTGGTGAGTTTTTGCCTTTTATTCACTGTCAGAATCTGAGAGTAGGTGTTACAGGTGGCCGAGGGGCGCATTGCTGGGACATGGAGATGGACTACCCACTGCAGACGACTCTGAAGAAAGCCGCAAACGCACGTCCAGTGGCAACTTCACTGTGGCCGATGTGCTGGGCTGTGGCTCGGTGGAAGGCCTGTCTTGGTGAGGCAGTGATGTGGAGCCAGGGCTGGGCACAGCGGGGATCACGGGCCTGAAGACACTGTTAATGGTTGATTGACATGAGGAACGGCGATTCTGGTGAGTGATGATGCACTGACTAAAAGTGCGCACTTTCTCCATAACTCCCAAGGGCCCCAACTCCTGGTTGCTGTCTGGGTGTTCATGGTAATCCAGAACGAACTTGACATGCTCCTGGAGTGCGGTCAGCATGGGGATGGCCGGAGTAGTGGCACGCTGAAAGAAGTCCACATCATCCTTGCTGTTCTCAGAATCTTCAAGCTGGGTACAGTGAGTCTTCAAAGTATGAAAACACGAAGTATGAATTTTTGATGGTACGAAGGCCATGAATATAGGACAAATTCCGCAATACGAAAATATCTCTTTTGATGATACGAAAATTGATACGAAAGGAAATATAGAAATGGCCCTGTTGTCCAGACTGTGTGGTGTTTTGAGGTGCCTGAATAGTCTGAAATCATGATTAATCTGGTGGAAACA
The DNA here is from genome assembly GCF_032717465.1 of Coenobita brevimanus. NCBI lineage: Eukaryota > Metazoa > Arthropoda > Malacostraca > Decapoda > Coenobitidae > Coenobita > Coenobita brevimanus. The sequence continues at coordinate 21,832,737 of NC_137018.1, forward strand.
AAACACAAATACTGTTAGATTGATTTGTTTACCGGTAAATGTACAATGAAACACACAACTATCTTCCCAGTTCTGTCTGAAGAAAATTTATACCAGGCAAAATACAATGAAAACCTTGTTTCTACTAGTGCATGTTTCAAATGGTTTGATTTTTCCATCCTACATTTGTCAGACTTTGAGAAGATACTTGTGTCTTTCATTGTACACTTGAAGCAGCAGAAAGACCTTACCAATTCAATCCATAATCCTCCTGCTTGTTTCTGTGTTTTTCTGACAACTTTCAGTTTGGCAAATTACGTTTTCTTGCTGAAACATTTCCTTCCTGTTATTATCGTCACTTTACCCTACGATGTTTCCAGTGCAGTGGAAGAAACTCAGCGTGCCCAAAGGTGGATATCGTTTCCCAATTTCCCAACTGGAAGTTAGGTTAGGTTAAATTATTAGGTACAGATAAGCTCGGTTAGGCCAGGTTTAGTTAAAAGCTTAGGAAAGAACAGTCCTTTCTGCTATTATGTTAATGAAATAAACAGGAGTTTCACACCAGAACAGCTAAAAATGACGGGGAAACAGATTTAACAAGAAACGTTTACTGTATTTACCAACCCAGAAATAATCTGAAAAATATAACAGACTATCAGGAAGAACTGATGTGGTAAGGTGCTTTTACTGCTTGAAGTAAAGTGTATGTTTAGCCCCCTCAGTGGCTGTGGGTTCAGAAATTTGCGTGCTCCCATGGTTGGCCTTGGGACCATTTTTTCAGTTCTGAAATCAATTTCTTTTTCTTACATATGTGAAAAGACTTAACTGGCACACAGGCCTTTTTTTTTATTATTATTATTTTCCCCTAAACCCATCTTCTGATTTGCTATGATTCATGTAAGAATTAATAAAATTAAGATGCGTGTTACATTAGCATAAAAACATCGGTGAAAACATCTGGGATGAAATGAACCGTGAATGCCTTGACTGCTTGGGATGGTAGAGTAGGGTTGTATAAACACACCAGTGACCTTCGTTCCCTTCCCATAATTGCTCACCGTTTTTTATAGCTCACCCTGACTGAACGTCACTGACACCGGTACAGTAAGATGTTGTTCAAGGCCAGCAGCCATGAAGGTGATAATGGAATACATTATTGTTTGTATCAGTCCTCTCTCTTTCACACATACACATAAGGGCGAACAAACGAATGAGCAGTAAATGTACACTAACTTTAAGGAGCAGAAATAACTATGCTCAGTTGGTCCGTAATATATTGGGAAGAGCGATACTGAATGAAGAATGTGGAACTGAATTCTACCTTGTGAGAACATGCGAGACGAAAGAGTAATTTGTTTTCTGATTAGCAAACCTTTTTGTTCCATATTGTCTCTTAAAATTGTAAAACCCATAATCTTTTCTTGTAAGCATCCAGCCTAAAGACCTTACCAATTCAGTTCATATTCCTCTAGTTTGTCTTCTATATTTTTCAAACTTTGAGGGTGGTAAATTATGTTCTTTTGCTGAAAGAAACTTACTTAAAATTAGGGCTCATGTAACATAAGCATGTAAACATCGGCGAATACATACACCTGACTGCTTTGGATGGTAGAGTAGGGTCGTGTAAACACACCAGTGACCTTCGTTCCCTTCCCATAACTGTTCACAGTTTTTTATAGGACGCCCTAACACAACGTCACTGACACTGAAACAGTAAAGTGTTGTTCAAGGCCGGCAGCTATGACGAGTTTAATGGAATACTGTGTGAAAAATTCAAAATGAGCGCGGTGCACAGCACCGCACTCACTTGCCGAGAGAAAACAAACCAACCCCTCTCTGGTAAGCAAATTTTCGCGCGTTTCTCAGTTGAGTCCAGGTCCCTCCTTTCCTTGCAGCTTCGCTGTACGTGAGGATATTTTTGCAACTCTTCACCTTTTTGTATTGTTTCGCCATGCCTCCCAGGCACCCTGCATCATGTCCAGCACTGGGGGAGCCCGCTGCAAAGAAGCAGCAGCACTGTACTCTAACTCTGGAAAGGAAATTGGAAATTATAAGATCCCATGAGGAGGGGTAGGGAGTCTCGGAGATTGGGCATGCTTTAGGCCTTGCAGCTTCCGCCGGTGGGACTGTGACAAAGAAGGAGATGTACAAGAATATGGCCACTTCCTCTGCAATTGTATACTGGTATTGCTCACATCAAAATGGGGATGGGGGTAAAGTTTGGGTGGGGAGGTCCGAGGGGTTCCTGGGACGCATCCCCCCATTTATATGTATACAGTAATCCCTGTACTTTCCGGACGCCCACTTTCCGGACACCCCACTTACCGGACATTATGGGCCTGGACCTTCGGAACCCAAAAATGGCCAAAAAAAAATATAAAAATCCCCCGAAAATTCGAATTTTTTCCCACCTTTAATTTGAAATTGCCGCGCAGCACCGAACAGCTGTTACACCACAGACCCTTCACTCCTTCCTTCCTCCCCCCTCCCCCCTCCTCTGTCAGGGTTGCCATTTGGTATTTTTCATTACCAAATGTGGGCCAGTTTGGTAATGAAAAATTCATTTGGTACTGAATCAGAATAATGCATTACCAAATGGATTTTTCACATTTATGAGGAGACACAGGATGGAGATGGTGGATTGTTTGCTATCTCTGATTAATCTGCTAGCCAACATAGCATGAAAATAATCAACATGCTGTTAATTATAAGGAGAGTGATTACATTTATTTACACTTGTATATATAGATAGTGAAGAATATATGCTAACTTTACAGATTAGGTAATGAAAAGTTAAATTTGGCAATGAAAATTGAGGAGTTTGGTAATGTGGCCCTTGCGATCTGGCAACTCTTTCCCCGTCACCACCAAGGCACCAACAGTTACTGCCTAACTTCGATCATGAGCAGATGCCTATCGCAGTGGAAGTCACACGTGCTCGTTTTTTGTGAATAAACTGCAATACCTTGCCACTAGACCACACGGGAATTTACTGTGTTGTGCAGTGTTAAGAAATTAGAATTTAGAATGCAAAGGATTAACTGTGGAGTGCAAACTGGCAGTTGAAACTGGCCTGGTACAATTAACAATGTGCAATGTTAAACAATTATAACACACAGTGCAAAGAATTACTGTAAGTGCAGCACAACACTACATTACTCTACATGCTTCAAGAACATTTTCACCACTGCCAAAGCCTTTAGAGAAGGCAGCCACTGACATGCTGTAAGTACCGTGGCTGTGGTACAGTTGGTTCTAATTCCTCATCCTTTGGTTCCTTTTCATTTATTTCATGCTTTATGTTCATAATTGGTGTGAATAGGGTCTTAAATAGGTTTAAATAGGAGCTATGCATGTCTTGTAGGGAGTTATTTAGGTGGCTTTCAAAGTTAGGCTGGGTTAGGGTCCTTATGTACCAGTCCAGGAGCCAGGGGCCCACTTTCTGGATGGGACCATTTTCCGGACATGCCTTTGGCTCTGTTACATCGGCCAGTGGAGGGATTACAGTACTGTATTTCAATGGGGAAAATTGTTCCGATATATGAAATTTTGAATTACGAAAGTTTTTTTGTCCCTATCCCTTTCGTATATTGAACACTCACTGTACTTGTACCTGCAGCTGAAGATGTGATCTCAATATCAGACATGATCTGATACCCAGGATTGCCCTCGTTGTCATCCAACCACTCACACACTTCGTCGACATCCACTTCGTTGCCAGCTGCATGAAGACGTGCATAGAAGTCATCCACGTCAAAACCTAGAAAGTCGTGCACCACATTGGTCCTGAGAAGCAGATGAGACCAACCACTTTCCAGAGTCTTGACAGAGACTTCTCTCCATGCACTGGCCCAGTTGTAGATGGCAGGCTTAAGGTTGTGTGTGAGTTTTACGCCAGGTACCCCTTTTTTAGATAAGGGCTAAGGCGTTGCCCCTGGGTAGAGGACTATGATTTGGAGCGTGTAGCATTTTATGACCGGATGCCCTTCCTGATGTCTACCAATGATCCTTGGGTGGATTCGATCCTCCGACCCTTTGGTCAGAGCGGAGTGCTCTAACCCGAAGGTTTTCCACAGTCCACTGGCCTCGCATGTCCTGTCCCTCCCTGCTCTCGCCCTCGTCCTCGAGAACAACCATCACCTCGCCCAGGAACTTCCGACGGTACAGCCTCTTCGTTGCCACGATCACTCTTTGGTCCGTTGGTTGGATGAGAGCAGTCGTATTAGGTGGCAAAAACAAGCACCTAATGCAGCCATTCTCAGCCACCAACTCCTTGTCAGACGGATGCGCAGGTGCATTGTCCAATGGAAGGAGAGCCTTTATGTGGTTGTGTGGGATTCCCAGTGTGTTCGTCTGATAATGGATGACCTCCTTGACGAAGTGCTGGTGAAACTAGTCTTTGAAGATCTTGGCTGTGAACCAAGCCTTCACAGAATGGTACCACATGACAGGAAGGACATCCATCATCCCACGAAGGCACCGAGGCTGCTTTACACAGTGAACAATAAAGGGGTTGGGCTGGTGCATGCCGTTAGCATTGGCGCAACACAAAACAGATATCCCCTGCTTGGAGAGCTTACGGCCAGGTACATGCTTCTCCATCTCCACTGCTTGGATGTTTGTTGGCAGCGAGCAATAGAGTAGACCAGTTTCGTCAGCATTGTAGACTTGAATGATAGTGAAGTCCTCCCTGTTGATCAAGCCCTTCACCTTCTGCCGAAACTCTTCTACCCCATCCTCATAGGTGCCCAAAGCTTCGCCATGGGCCTTACGATTGGTATATAAGTCCATGTTGTAACTTGAAAGTGAAGAGCCAACCCTCAGATGCCTTGAAGTCTGGGGAGTCATGGAACCCTGCGAACTTCTCGGCAGCAGCCTTCAGCTCCATACCACGCACCAGCACACCAGCAGCATGTTGTTGATGGTATCAAATCAACGTGGAGCGGTCGACTTCTGCAAACCTGGGAGGGTACATAGTCTTCCTCTGCACATTGCGTTTGGTCTTCGATGCGAAGTCAGCTATGTGCTGGGTGAGTTTGTCCCAGGATTTTTTTATATCGAACATGGTAGAGTGGGCCAGGTTGAATTCTCGTAGGATGTGGGACGTCGACCATCCCGCGTCTACCTTCTCCAACATCTCCCTCTTCTCCAGAGTCAGAACCACTCATTTCCTCTTCTCGGGCAGCAGGGCCATCATCATACACACAAGTATGAGGCAGCAGAGTTAAACAGCAGGGCCTGCAGCAGGTAGAGCACCGCCACAAAAGCATCCATGTGGACGGCCATGGTGACGAGTGTGCACTTACAACGATGGGTAGGTGGGAAATGGGGAGGAAGCAGGGTTGCCCTGCCGGACGTCAGCAGAACTACGCAGCAAAACACAGTTGTTCAGCACCACCTGCCAAGTTCAAAATACGGTTGAAAAGAATGTCAGATTTTTTTGTCTTTTTTTGGCCATTTTTGGTTTCCGAAGGCCTGAGCCCAAAATGTCTGGGAATTGGGGTGTCCAGGACTTGGGCATCCAGGTCTTACAGGGATTATTGTATATAGGCATGACAACAATGAAGGTAGTCAATTGCTTGACCAGCCACAGATATGCAGGAGCCCCTGGGAACCACATGCAGCAGGAGCACGATGCCAGTATCACCAAGGAGGTCCTTGAAAAGAACACTGAAGTTCTGGCTAGCTGTAGTGACAACTGGTGGCTCCCTGTACTTGAGGGATTGTATATCAAGGAGCTTAACTCTTCAATAAATGTCCATGCCCAAGATTTACAAGCATTGCTAAGCATGAGGAGATCTGCAGCAGGCCAGAACACAGGCCCAACTGATGATGTCAGTTGTTACCTGAACCCAACAGACACTCAGGGTGCAGCAACTTAAGCCTCACCTTTGATTCTCCACCCAGGTGAATAAGATTCCTTACGGACCACTGCTAACTATTCCTACCAGGACAACAACCAGAGTAAAATCTCCAGGTAATATAATTCTTTCAGATTTCTCTTCTATTCTATGTAGTAATGCACTTAAACTCTGAATTGTTCTTTCTGCCAGGTCTTCATATTCGCCTCTTTCCCGGGTGTTTGTTTTGGGTGGCATTCAGAAATTCATGATTTTACTGCATTATGCCTAAGAAATGTAAGTGGACGAGGATGAAATAATGGAATAGTGTTATATTCTCTCTCTTAACATCTTATTTGTTATGGAAGTGGTGCATTTTGAACAAATTCTATGTATAATATGTCTATTTTGAGGGGAAAATATATTTTTATGAATTTTTGAGTGGAATATTAACCCTCTTGTGCACGATAAGTTTCAGTAAGTTTTCCGGCGCACGATTTTATCTTCAAAGCCGCCCGGCCTGGCTGCCCGCGCGCGGCAATTAACAGTATTCTCTCCTTATTTTCGCCACCCAAACATCAATATACTGCCATGAAACCTATGTCATCTTATTCGTCGATGTTTGTTCTACCTGATAGGCACCACAAAAAAACAAGAAAACATGAATAAAACAGCATTAGGCGGCTGTGAATAAATTTTCGCTATGTCACATTCACTTCCCAACATCACCATTCGAATGTTTTCCATCATGCAGGAAAATGTTATTAGAAGTTTTGATAGAGAATTTCATCAGCTTTCTAAAGAGACAAATCCGGTGTTGATACGATTTGTAGTTTTCGGGAAAATAGCCAAAAACTGAAATCCATTTGTGAAAAAAATCAAGGAGCTCAAACCAAAATTTTCTCACACATGTTACGTTTTTATTGCATAATATTATGCAGAATTTCACCAGCTTTCTAATGACCTAATCCTTTTTTCAATACGCCTCATAGTTCTCGAGTAAATGGCCTAAAACGACTGGGAACTCACGTCCATACGTCACTTTCGTGATGTGCGCACAGCATACGCAATATTCCCGCCTACGTAACAACGAATTCTTATTATAGATATTACATTGTTATGTCATGTACATACGTAGAATTTACTGCTCTTTATCAAGGTTCTCATAGGAAATCATTATGTCCAATAGTTTTCGAGCAATTGGCCGACAAAGTGGGATTACTCCTCCAAGTGCTTTCAACTGTACCAAAACAGTCTGTTCCCCCAACTTTTCCAACAGAAAATGCTCCCAGAGGCTTATATTCTGCAAATGAACATACATAGAATTTACTCCTCTTTATCATGGTTCTTATGGGAAATCGATACGTCCAATAGTTTTGGAGTAATTGGACGACAAACGTAGAATACTCTTCCTCACCTGCAAGCGAGATAAAAAACATTTTCTCTGCCTCACCCACGGCTACATAGTTTCGCTCGTTACATTTTATTATTTTCTTTTTTTACTTAAAGTATACACGTAAAATATCTTTAGGTTTTTGATAGTGCTGTCAGAAACTCAACATGACCACTAGTCTTTTTGCAAGGTTCTGATACTGAAGCAGAACTTTCTTCCATCTCATACGTGTGTATAAAAAAAACATTACTTATTTGTGTAAAAAATATTGAACTATAGAAATAGGTCAATATACAGATCAACAAAATATGGATAACTCACTTCCTCCAGAGGTGTTGAGATGCTGGCAGTAGCTTGAAGATGAGGAGTTATGTAGTGTATGAGCGTGTGTGTGTGGGTGAGCGTGTGCGTGTGTGGGTGAGTGTGTGTGTGTGTGTGGGTGGGTGTGGGTGAGTGTGTGTGCGTGTGTGTGTGTGTGTGTGTGTGTGTGTGTGTGTGTGTGTGTGTCTGTGGCTGTGGCGTATTTTCTTCTCTCCTTGCAATACATTTGCTTAAAACACATGCGATGCTCACAATAGATTTCTCCACGAACATTTGCTGCACAACATACGTATGTATATGTGGCTGTGGCATATTTCTTGTCTCTGACACTTGCGCTTTGTTTTAGCTAAGTCAGTCAATGCATGAAATATTTCTCTGTGAACACTCGCTACGACTCTATTGTATTGGCACACACCACACTCCTTCAGCATGTTTGACGTATATTTCACACAATTCCATACACATTTTCACAATCAGAATCACAATAATTCCATCCCTAAACACCTCTAATTTTTCCTTCCCGACTATAAAAACTGTACGTGATGCCTGCCCCATTCCACACTATGGTTCCATAATTTCACCAAGCCAGCCACAATATCTTTCACACAAAATACAGTTTAGGCATTGGCTTCATTATATACGTATTTGTAATCACACCATAGGGCCTTGGGGAGGGCAAGAGGCGAAACCCCGCAACAGTGAACATGCATATCGGCTCCTAAGCCTAACGCTTGATAACGGGCACAGTTCCTTTCCGTGACATATATCTATGTTCCATCGACAGTATCACATACAAATATTGCATTATCACACTGAGTCCATAGGGGCTTCAGCTCAGGCAGGAGGGGGAGAATTAGTAGGAGTTTAAAGGGACAGTACACCCAACGTAACCTCACCGCCTGGCTGCTTGGAAGAGACTGAGGTTTATCGCTACGTGCTGGGCCCCATGGTGCAGCTCAGTGTTGCCAATGCCTTACCATTGGAAAGCGCTGTACTCGCTACTATGCGTCAAAATTTGACGCAATTTCGCCAGAAACTTAATTTTTGGCTATTTTTTTTGTGCTTAGGAATGCGATTCAAGTGACTGAAATTTAGAAAATCTGCATGACACGCAAATCGCGTGACTGACACTGAGAGGGTTAATAATTGTGTACCGTATATGTTTTATGAAGCCTACAGTTGTTCTATTTTATGAAGGCAGTTTGGGTGGGGCGATCTGGGACCTCAAACTGTTAGCTCTGTTGTCACATCGTCGCCGATACACGTGTAATTATTTGTGCTTACCTTTCTCTCTCTCTCTCTCTCTCTCTCTCTCTCTCTCTCACTCTCCTATTTTAAGCTAGTAACTACTTATAAATGAATTTTAAACACTCTGTATAGATGTAATTCAATAAAAAAGCTATAGTATAGTATAAATCTCATAAGACTGGTCAGCGTTGCTTTTGCGACGTTGTCAAGTGGTGACACAAGGGACACCCCTGCATGAGCGGGTCATACTCAGTCAGTTTCCTGCCATGGAAGCTATAAAAAAAAAAACGCACCTATATGCTTTTACCTCAGGGATGGTGTGGAAAAAAAATCAAAAACAAGAGAAAAAATAAAGAAAATACAGGTAGTAGTAGTTAATATAAATATGAGAGAGAGAGAGAGAGAGAGAGAGAGAGAGAGGGCACGTGTGTGGCAATGATGTGGCAACAGAGCTAACAGTGTGAGGTCCCAGAGCACCCCACCCAAACTGCCTTCATAAAATAGAACGACTATAAACTTGAAAATATTGCGTGGATAGTATACAGTACAGTACTTGGAAAAAGGGGAATGTTTCTATTTCTGGCCAGTGTAGGGATAAAAGTGCAGCTATGTTTATCAAAGGGTAAAAGGGCCGCAGTCAAAGTTGACCCAGGGGAGATATGATTAGCCAGTCAGTGGCAAGCAGTGTTAGGGAAAATTGTTGCATGTTATATTTTGTATATGTACACTGACAAAAGAAATTATCAGTACTCTTTTAGCATGATAAAATTTGACACATTGGATGAGAGATAAAATTTGACACACTGGATGATAGATTTGAAAACATACATGCCAGGTTGGTATTGGTATCCCTGATCTGTTGAGCCTTAGGTCAGTATTCTTAGTGGCATTGGTGGTTTCATAGCTCTTCTTACTAAGCAATTTGTTTTGTTTGTAATTATCAGTCTTTTATGTTACTTAGAGAGAGTGAGTATCAACATAGTTCTCATAAAAATTATAAACAAGGATGCTGTTGGGTAATGTGCAGAATAAATCGCCATCTAAGAAGTGTTACAAAAAACCCAAAACCACTTTGAATATGAATCCTAGGTTCAAGTACTCCATAGTATGTAAGTGGCAGCATTGTCATTTTGGCACGGAAATCCCAATTTCTAGCACACTGAAACATGATTTGCCATATTTTATATTTTACATGTGTGATACTGCGGCTAGTGTGTTATCTTGCGCTGTTATTTAAACTAATACGTGATATTTAGTGTGCTGAATGCATAATGAAACAAGACTGCCATACTGTACGCCTTTTTCTTGCTACTGAATTAAGGGAAAAATGCAGTGAGTTTGTATCTACAGCTGAAGTTCATTCATTTCATTGTGCAGCATTTTGATAATTTTGTTGGTTATTTCTTCTTTCTTAATAGCATTATTAATTGAAAAGTAATCCCTCTAATATCCGGACGCCCGCTATCCGGACATCCCCACTAACTGGACATAATCGTCCTGGGAGCCAATATTCCCAAAATGGTCCGAAAACCGCAAAAAATTAGAAAAAAAATCCGATTTTTTCCCGCCTGTAATTTGAACTTGGGGCGCAGGGCGCGGGACAGCTTTGTTGTGGCGTTTCATTCCTCCGACGTCCGCTAGAGCCCCCCTGCATCCTTCCCACTTTCCACCTGTCTCTCGTCGCGAGTGAACGCTCATCGTCATGGCTACTCACGTGCTCGCTTTGATGGTGGTGCCTTACCTGCCGCAGGCACTCCTGCTGCTCTCGTGCCTCTCCTTTGTGTGTGTGATGATGGATGATGGCCCCGCCGCCTGAGAAGAGGAAGCTCTGGAGAAGAAGCGGGAGATATTGGAGAAAGTAGATGCGGGATGGTCTTCTTCACGCATCCTCCACGAGTTTAACCTGGCCCGATCTACTTTGTTTGATATTAAGAGATCCCGAGACAAACTAGTGGAGTACACGGCTGACTTCTCGTCAAGAAGCAAACGCAGCGTGGAGAGGAAGGCGATGTTTACTCCCAAGTTTGCTGAAGTCGACTGCTCCACGTTGATTTGGTATCGACAGCAACGTGCTGCTGGTGTGTTGGTACATGGTACGGAGCCGAAGGCTGCTGCTGAGAAGTTCGCCAGGCTTCACGACGCCCTAGACTTCAAGGCATCCGAGGGTTGGCGCTTCGCGTTTAAGTTACGGCATGGCCTTACCAACCATAAGTCTCACGGCGAAGCTTTGGACGCTAACGAGGATGGAGTTGATGAGTTTCGGCACAAGGTGAAGGGCTTGATTGACAGGGAGGGCCTCACTCTCGGTCAAGTCTACAACGCTGACGAAACTGGTTTATTCTATCGCTCTTTGTCAACGAACACTCTAGCCGAGGAGACGGAGAAGCGTGTACCTGGCAGCAAGCTCTCCAAGTAACGGATATCTGCTTTGTGTTGTGCCAATGCTAACGGCATGCACCAGCTTAAGCCCGTTATTGTTGGCTGTGCAAAACAGCCTCGGTGTCTTCGTGGGGTGATGGATGTCCTTCCTGTCGTCTGGTACCATTCTTTGAAGGTATGGTTCACAGTCCAGATCTTCAAAGACTGGTTCCACCGCCATTTCGTCAAGGAGGTCATACATTACCAGACGGAGAAACTGGGAATCCCACGCGACCAGGTACAGGCCCTCCTTCTCCTCGACAATACACCTGCCCACCCGTGCGACAAGGACTTGGTGGCTGAGAATGGCCACATTAGGTGCATGTTTCTGCCACCTAATACTACTGCTTTCATCCAGCCAATGAACCAAGGAGTGATCGTGGCAACGAAGCGCCTATACCGACGGAAGTTCCTGGACGAGGTGATGGTTGTTCTCGAGGACGAGGACAAGCGCAGGGAGAGACGGGACATGCGAGGCCAGCGGACTTTGGAAAACCTTTGTTGCTGTCTGCAATCTACAACTGGGCCAGTGCATGGAAGGAAATCCCTGTCAAGACTCTAGAAAATGGTTGGTCTCGTCTGCTTCTCGGAACAGATGCGAGTACAATTTCCTAGGTTTCGACGTGGATGACTTCCATGCACGTCTACATACGCATGGCGATGATGTTGATGTGGACGAAGTGCATGAGTGGTTGGATGACGACGAGGGCGATCCTGGGTATCAGACCCTGTAAGATAACGAGATCACATCTTCAGTTGCAGGTGTCAGTACCCAGTTTGAAGATTCCGACGTGGACGGTGACGATGATGCGAACTCCTCTCAGCATGACACAACTCCAGCCATCCCTAAGCTGAGCGCACTCCAGGAACACCTAGAGTTTGTTCTGGACTACCTGGAACACCCGGACTGCGACAGGGAGATGGGGCCCTTGGGACTTGTGGAGGAAGTGCGTGCTTTCAGGCAGCGCATCATAAATCGTCAGAATCATCGTTCCTTGCGTCAATCAACGATTGACAGCTTTTTCAGGCCCGTGACCCCCGCTGTGCCCAGCCCTGGCTCCACTCTGTTGCCTCCCCAAGACAGGCCCTCATGCTCCGAGCCACAGTCCAGCACATCAGCCACGGTGGAGTCACCGCTCGACGTGAGTTTGCTTCTGTCTTCAGAATCATCTGCAGTGGGTACGCCATCACCACGACCCAGCGACGCATCCCTAGGTCACCTCCCTGTGCTGCTCTCAGACTCTGACAGTGATTAGACGCCAAGGACTTCTCCATTAGACCACACGGGAATTTACAGTGTTGTGCAGTGAAAAAAACAGTGCATTGTGTTAAGGATTTAGAGTTGTGAGTGAAAAGACAAAAATTAATGGACTGTAACTGTAACATAAATTAACTTGAGTGTTTTTGGTTTAGAAAATGGTTTTAAGAGTGGAAAGACTTAAAGTGCAGAGTGCAACACTTATTTCATTAACCCGAGACGTCCCGTCAACGTATGGATACGTTGCAACATTTTGCATTTGCCAGTCCCGGCGACGTACTGGTACGTTTTGCAATTGCAAGTTGCATAATTTCCACAATTTTCAAAATTCGCGTGAGATTTTTGGTACGTAGCATCGCACGACCTTCCCCTACCTGCCACCAGGCGGGGACACTCGGCAACCCCGCGCGACCCGCGCTCACCTGCGGCTCGGTCACTCACCTGTTAGCAACGGTCCTGCTCAGACATGGCGCATAGAGGTCTCTTGGAGGAGGAAATTCAAGCCGCCCTGGATGCCTTTACTGGCAACAGTGATTCGCCACTCGATGACGAGGAGATGGACAAAGATTATGTCCAACCAGAGGATGTGGAAAGCAGCAGCAGTGATGTGGAAGTCCCGTCCCCCAGGAAGCGGCGCTATGTGACTTATCGTGCTGCAGGAGAGGGTCAGGCTGCACAAAAACAACGTGCAAGATTCTCTAGCCAACCTCTATGTGACGTGGAGCCCGATTTCGAGGACGAGGACAGAGCCGTGGTACGTGCTGCCACGTGGTACGGCCGTGAGGTTATTACTCATCTTGGCCCAGAGCGCACACCACATCGTTCTAATAGGTATGGGCCTAGTGTTTTGTTTAGGGATGGCGAAGTGGCGTTGAGGGAGTGGGGAGTGAAAGGGAAAGTGTTGGGAGGAGTGTGAAAAGTGAGAGTGGCGGGAGTGAGTCACGTGGTGGTGTGAGGCGGTGAGACTTATCACGTGGGGCAGTGAGGGTGGGTGGTGAATCACGTGGTGTGGTGATGGAGCAGGGAGGTGAGGAGGAGCCACTCCCCAGCACGTCTTATGCTCCCCAATATTCCCGGGCTTCCTCCCCACAGCCCCCTGATGTTCCCCAAGACCATAAGGGTAAGGGTAAGGGAAAGGGGAAGGGTAAAGGCCGAGGGAAGAGGAGTGCGAGTCGGGAAGCCCTACGCACTCCTCCTCCCCAATCTCCCCCACCATCATCTCCTCCCCACCCTGATGAAGGCGAGGATGGGGACGATCGGGACGAGGATTTTGTGGCATGGAATTGGGAGGATGGGAGTGATTTTACTCCCCTCATTCACCCATTCACTGAGCAGGGGCGTGCTGGATGCATTGCTCCCGGTATTCACCCTAATTCAACCAGGCTAGATTTTTTCTATCTTTTCTTCAGTGAGGGTTTTATGGAGGAAATAGTGGATCATACAAACCGGTTCTCTAACAGCCAGCGCCGTGAGAGTGAAAGACAGGGCACAAGGAGCAGGCATTCTATCCTCTATGATTACCCAGTCTCCCTTGCAGAAATGTTTTTGTTTTTGGCCTTGGTACTTTTGATGGGTATTGTATGAAAGTACCGAATTCCTGCATACTGGATAAGGGACCCTATTATGCTTACACCAATATTTGGCCAAGTAATGAGCCGTAATCGGTTTCAGCAAATTCTAAGCCGCCTCCATTTCCATGATGCTGATGATCCTGCAAATGGTAATGACACAGATAAGATGAGGTGAATTAGGTTGGTTTTTGATCACCTAAGGCAGACATTCCGTTCCTCATTTTATCTCTATAGAGACCTCGTCATAGACGAGAGTCTCGTGTTGTGGAGAGGCAATATTTCATTTTGGCAGTACATACCCAGCAAAAGGCACCGTTTTGGGTTCAAGATCTTTGTTATGTGTGACTGCAGGACTGGGTATGTGCAAGACATAGTCTTATATACCGGTGCACAGACAGACATAATAGAAGATCGGAGTATTGGTCTGTTGGGAGCAGTGGTAAAGACAATGATAGAAGACTATCTTCATCATGGTCATGTCCTTTACCTTGACAATTGGTACACTAGCCCTCTTCTCGCTCGTTATCTACACAGGCATGACACGGGGATCTGTGGGACCGTCAAGGTGAACCGGCGTCACATGGTCAAGGTGGGGCGGAAACTTGACAGAAATGAGGTTGTCTTCTTCCAGGCCAACAATATCCTTGCAACAGTGTGGAATCACAATAGAGAAGTCCGCCTCTTGTCCACGGTTCACTACCCCTTGATGCACCGTACAGAGTCGGTAGATTATCGGAGTGAGAACAGGCGACACATATGGAAACCTGAGTGTGTGCTTGATTATAATATGAACATGCGCCAGGTGAACCAGTCAGACTCCATGATATCCACTGTTGAGTGTGCCAGGACCACGATGAAGTGGTACAAAAAACTATTCTTTCACCTGCTTGACATTACTGCCCTGAATTGCCACCACCTTCACGCCATGACAACAGGAGTTCAGGAAACCTTTGAAGGGTTTGTGAGGGAGCTGACACGAGAGATTGTTGCAAGGTATGCTGTTGAAAGGCCCCAACACCGCACCCACACAGCCCCAGGTGCCCACCCTCCCCTGAGATTATCCGCCTGCCATTTCCCCACTCCTATACTTCCCCAGGCAAATAGACCTAGGTGCCAACGCAGGTGTCGCGTGTGTAGCAATTCCCGCGTGAGACCCACCACTCAGAGAAAGGACACCCGCTATGAGTGCGTTCAGTGTGACGTGGGTCTGTGTATTCACCCATGTTTCAGTGAGTTTCACACGCTCCTGCACTTCTGATAAGGTGTGAATGCGATAGGACGCTGATACTTTGAAATAAATGCGACAAACAGACGCTCAGTGTAATTATAAGGCCCGTAGATCTGTAAATACTGTAGTATATGGAAGTGAAACGGGTGTAATATAAGTGGAAAATTATTATGTAAGTGTATGAATAACTCTAAGCCCTTGGCCACCCTGTCTGGGATACATGGCGTCTGGCAATGAATGAATGAATGATGAATATTATCCAAGCAGAAACATACCTTGCGAGGGTATTTTGATGCGATATTCAGACGCTTGGTGGAATAAATAAGGCCCGTAAATATGTAAATAGGAGTCTACAAGTGAACACGGGTGTAATATAAGCGGAATATTAGTATGTAAGTGTATGAGTATTATGTTGGTTGAAACATTCATTGCGAGGGTATTTTCATGCGATATTCTGACGCTCACTAGAATAAATAATGTCAGTAAATATGTACAGTGCAGAATAGGGTGTAAATGGGTGTAATGTAAGTGGTAAAGTATATTGGGATTGAAGAAATAAAGTAAAAGTGGAAACACGAGTGTTAGAGAGTGTGCTTGCTACGAGATTATGCGCTAACATTTTGCTAAATGACCTCGTAATGAATGTAAATAATTGAAAACGTTTACAGTGGTGGAGGAAAGGTTTAATAAATAATTGAAAATGTTTACAATGGTGGAGGAAAGGTTCAATGTAAAGAAAAAAATATTATGAAAGTGATAAAACAATGTTGTATGTTGAAATACGAGTCGTAGCGAGTGCCATGAGTATGCATATGTGCGCTATACTTATGCTACATGTCATCGTAATGAATGAAAACAGCTGAAAACATTTACATACAGTACAAAATGGTAAAATAGCATTGAAACAGTAGTATACAAGTAGAAAAAATGATACGTTGACTGAAACAAGAAACTTAGCTCATAGCGTTTTACCAATCAGACAAAACTCGCTTTGCTCATGCGAAGGTACAGTGCTTATTTTTCATATATATGTAATTGAAATTCATTATATTGTTATTCTTATTGTTTATTAGTTAAAATTCAGTAAATGCAGAGATGTTGTTTGTTGTTTCTTCCAAAATTACCTACCATAGAAAACGTGAGCGCCTCACACCTCAATGATAGAATACGATACCTGGCACAGGGGACCTCACCTGTTCTGACCAGTTGCGGACCACGGTAAGCACTTTCTTTGTGATTTTCCTTTGTTTTTCAACAAAAGTGGAAGTTTTAGCCAAAAAATTTTTTTTCCAAAAGTGGTTGGGACTGGGGGGTGTCGGAGGTGTGAAAGTGGTCGGGACATTGACGGGTTAAGGTACAATGGAGTGCAAGTAAGACAAGAGTGCGCACTGCGAAGAGAATAGACTTCTGAGTGCGAATGACTAAGTTCAGTGCAAGCCTTCATGAACAGTGTACTACAAGTGCTTCAGGAAATCCTTCTTACTCTCAGAGTCTGAGAGGAGGCAGTTATTCATCGAGATGGCCGTGGACTTGCTGTAAGTAGGCAGAAGGTTTCATACTGTACTCTACTGTATTTTCCATACTATACTTACCTCCAACACCTCATTTCACTCTTTTATGTCCCTTATTGGTGTGAATATGCTGTGATTTAGGTGCTATGCATGTGCAGTAGGGGGGTGTTTTTCTGAGTTAGGCTAGGTTAGGGTCCATAACTACCAGTCCAGGAGCCAGGGACTTGTAAGTACCCAGAATGTTGAATATTGTATGAACCTACCTCAAAAACCTCATTTTATGCTTCTTTTGCATTTATTTCAGTCGTTTATGTCCCTTATTAGTGTGATTTGGTTCTTAAATAGGTGCTATGCATGTCCAGAGGGAGTTGTATAGGCGTTTTTCTGAGTTAGGGTCCATAAATACAAGTCCAGAAGGCAAGGGCCCAATATCCGGACATGCCTATGGCTCTATTACGTCGGATATTGGAGGGATTACTTGTGATTCATCATATTTTCCAGTACATTTTTTTATGGTTAGTGTCATACTGTAGTGGTGATTTCTTGTCATAGGTTTAGAATAATAGTTGAAAGATTGCTGATCTGCCCCTGGTTAAAGTAATGGCATAGTATAATTGAATAATAAAAACCTAGTGCTACAATAGGCTGAGAAGCATGATCATCGATGTGAATGAGGATAAAAGACAGGCCCAATAAAAAGCCTGGCTCCAGTTACAGAAGGTTAAAAAAAAAAAAAAAAAAAATGTACCAGTATAGTATAAAAGAAAAAAAAAACATTCAAAGAAAATGGCTGATAAGAGAGAGAATTGATATTCAAAGAAAATGGCTGATAAGAGAGAGAATTGATATTAAAGACTGGTAATAAAAGAGGAAATAATAAAAGGAAAAAAACATTGAAAGAAAATTGCTGGTAAGAGAGAATGGAAATTAAAGACTGGTACTAAAAGAGGGACTAATAAAACTTAAAATTCCTAAAGGGGAAGGATGTAGATGTAAGGAAGAATATGAGGCAGTTTATAGATATACTACTGTAGTATAGTTCTTTGGAAGTGGATTTGTTTAGTTGAGTTTGCCATCAACCCATTCTGTTAATGCTGATGGTGGCTGTTACTGTTTCACAATGTGTCAAGAAAATCCTAAGGTGGTAACCTTGGATACGATGGGTGCCAAGCAGAATAATAGCAATTTGATTTCTGTATTACCTTGTGGATAATGCTTTGCGACTTTCCTTGGGGCATTATATCCATTGCTACGAATTACCGTATTTCGCAGCGTATTAGACTCTGCAGTGTGAAAGATGCACCCTAAGTCTGAAAGGGCAGTTCTGAGAAAAAAGTATGTCTCAACCAAGACTGCAGAAAGGTTGCTTGAAATGAGTAGTTTTCACTCAGATACACACTCACCTTTCAGAATGTTTATTCAGTACTGTATATCTGTACTGTATTTGGCTTCTCTATTATTATGTAATAGAACGGTACAGGACAAGAAAACAACCCCGTCCTTACAAAAAGTTACCTGTTCCATGATGCCATCTTAATACTGCATATGTCTGTGCAGTCCACCTTTCAGAATCTCAATTCAGTACGTTATATGTCTTGGATTTTTTGTTTTTATGTGAAAGAAGGGTACAAGACAAGAAAACAATCAAACAACTCCTTCCTTACAAAAAGTTACTTCCCACCATCACGCCATCTTAACACTATAAAGTCCGATCAATGTTGCCAAGTGGAAATTCTGTTAATCCACGAGACTGGTCTTACAAGTGGTAAAAATATGCCAGATTAGGGAAAATCAGCCGCAATACCCGTCAGACAGGACTTTAAAAAACTCTAGATGTAGAGTAAAAACATAAAAAACTTCCCACTACATTGGTTTTAAAACCTCTAGATTTAGCAGGAAAACTGCAAAATTGGCAACACTGAGTCTGATTCGTTTTGTACAATAATTTGAGACAGTGTTCATCTCCATGAAAGTATAATAAATATGTATCAGTATATAGAGACAAGTATTATTTTTCATGAAATGAACTTAAAATAACAATACTCAATAAAACCCATTCTTTCATTCATTTCAGAAAATATATAGGCCATTACAATTGGAACACACTTTCTCTCCAAATCAAAGTCCTGCATGTACTGTATATTACAATCACAGACAATACAAACAGATTTTCAAAAATCAGTTACAAGGAATGTTTACAGCATTTTATTTACTTTCTCAAAAGTACCCCATACTAGTTGGATTCTTGCCCCACACCTTCGGTATTAAGGTATATTCCCACATTCGATCTCAGTTCAGTGTGATGTGAGACTACTGTAATTTCCTCCTGATGTCTCATTACCTGCAGACAACACATTCACTTCCTGACCTGAAAAAATATCCTTAAACAAACTGAATGAAATACTACAAGAGTCTTTTCAACTCAGCAAACATTCTCCTGAACACTACTTTGTTGCCATGACTAATTATGCACTCTCACTCACCTCTGAATACCTCCACAATAATAATAATAAAAATAAATGTAGCACTTCTATATACACACTAAACAAAAACCAAATTAAAATGTTTTATGATTGAAGTTCAGTATGGAGAGTTTTTTTTTTTTTTTCTATTATGTGAGGAAGAAGGAACCAAAGGCAACGAGCCTGCAAAACTGTTCCTTCCAAGAGAAAAACGAAATACAAGAGAGAGCCAAATTCAAGATCCATTCATTTCAAGATGCCTGGACACACAGCGTTTGAAAGACTGGAGATCATAGGAAGCAGGAAATACAGACAGAGGGAGACAGTTCCAGAGTTGACCTGTTGCATAAATGAAGGACTGGGAGTAACGGTTAACTCTTGCATTTGAGAGTTGGACAGAAAAGGGGTGAGAGTTTGCTGCTAGATGGGTGCTATGCGCCTGTTATAGAGGTGGAGGAATGCATGCAGTCAGTTCAGATGAACAGTGATCATTGAAGTAGCGATACAAAAGAGATAAAGATGCAACGGTGCGGTGAAGAGACAGAGGTTGAAGGGAGTTAGTAAGAGGAGGAGAGTTATTGAGACGAAAAGCCTTTGACTCCACCCTATTGAGAAGAGCTGTATGTGGGGAGCCTCCCCACACATGAGAGTTGTACTCCTCGCAGGGGTGGATAAAACCTCTGTATAGAGTCAACAATCATGCAGGGGTAAAGAAGGAACGGAGTCAGCTTAGCGCACCCAGTCTCTTGGAAGCAGATTTTACAAGAGATGTAATGTGATCTTTCCAAGATAAATCCAGAGTAAATGAAACCCCAAGCATGTTCAACGATGATGCAGGATTAAGCTGAATATTATTAAACATTAGTGGGTATACCTGTGCAAGATTTTGTCTGGTTGATAGGTGCAAAAACTGAGTCTTTGATGCATAAAAAACAATCAGATTATTTTTACCCCAGTCAGAGATACAAGCCAAGTCAGACATTAGGTGTGCCATAGTCTCATCCCTTGTTTGTTGAGGTAACTGCTGAGATGGACGTTGTGGGAATCGAATGGAAAGGTGAAGGGTGGAGTCATCAGTGTATGAGTGGATAGGGTTAGATGTACAACTTAGAAGGTCAGTGATGAATAAAAGGAAGAGAGTTGGTGATAGGACAGAGCCCTGAGGAACACCACTGTTAATAGATCTAGGAGAAGAACGATGGTCGTCTACAACAGCGGATATAGAACGACCAGAAAGGAAGCTAGAGATGAAGGCACAGATAGAAGGATAGAAACCGTAAGAGGGCAGTTTGGAAATTAAAGATTTATGCCAGACTCGATCGAAAGCCTTTGAGATGTCAAGTGCAATGGCAAAGCTTTCGCCAAAGTCCCGAAAGGAGGATGACCAGGAGTCTGAAAGGTAGGTGAGAAGATCGCCAGTGGAGCGTCCCTGATGGAACCCATACTGACACTCAGAAAGAAGGTTGTGATAGGAAAGATGCTTTAAAATTTTTCTATTAAGAATAGGCTCGAAAACTTTTGAGATACAGGATGTTAAAGCAATTGGACGATAGTTAGAGGGTTGGGAACGGTCACCCTTCTTTGGGACTGGCTGAATGAGAGCAAACTTCCAGCAAGAAGGAAAGGTACAAGTTGATAAACAAAGGTGAAAGAGTTTCCCTAGGCAGGGTGTAAGCACAGAAGCACAGTTCTTGAGAACAACAGGAGGGACTCCATCAGGCCTATATGCCTTGTTAGTATTGAGGCCTGTGATGGCAGAAAATACATAAGCTGAAGAAATTTTAAGGTTAGCCATGAGGAAGTCAGAGGGGGGAAGTGATGGAGGAACAGCACCGGAATCGTCTAAAGTGGAATTGGAGGAGAACGTCTGAGTGAAGAGATCTGCTTTATCAGTAGAAGAAATGGCTACAGAGTCATCAGGGTAGAAAAGAGGAGGGAAGGATGATGAGGTAAAGTTGTTAGAAAGGTTTTTGGCAAGGTGCCAGAAGGAGTGGGAAGAATTCGAGTTAGAGAGTTGAGAGCATTTTGTACGGATGAAATTATTTTTAGCAGAGCGAAGGACAGACTTAGCACGATTCCGGGCAAGTCGTACAACGGTATAGCTGTCTCTGCCCTCTTCTCTCAATAACAGTAACACTTCCTCACAGATTGTGCCGTTTGCCTCGGAACATCAGAAATTAACAATGCATTCTTAACTTCGCAATTCACTAAAAACAGTTACTTTCCTAAAAACATTAAAAATATTGTGAAAACATTTAAATATCCATTGTTATGCCTTTGTAACACTGCTGTCTACCAGTTGCTATACCAGTGTATGGTAAGTGACAGCTCTAAGAATAGTGTAAGAGAAATGCAGCCCCATTTGCAAATATCAGAACATAATTATTGAGGTTGCAAGAGTGGATATATGTGGATTGACTAAAATTAAATGGCAAGGTGAAAGGGTGAGAGAGTGGGAATATGGTTTAGGTATATGTGCGGGAGTTAATGAGAATGAGAGGGCAAGAGAGGGAGTATGTCAGATGATAAGCAAGACGTGGAAGGGGATTATAAGGGAGTATGGAACAGTGGGTGCAAGGATTGTATGGGTGAGGATGAAAGTAGGTATACAAGCGTGGGCGATTGTATGTACGTATGCGAGTGGCAAGAGTGACAGATGAGTTTTGGGCGAGTGTAGAAGCATGTATGGACAAATTAGAGAGGAGCGAGAGAGTGTTGTTGATTGGAGACATGAATGGCAAAGTTGGGAATGTATGAGTGGATGGAGTGGTTGGTCAGTGGGGTGTGCCATCTGAAGTAGATGGGAATGGTAGTGCTTTGGTGGACATCTGTGCTGGTAAGGGGTTGGCAATAGCTAACACTTACTTTCGGCATAAGATGATCCACAGGTATACATGGAGAGTAATGAGGAGGATGGTTGGTTAACTTGTTGAACGAAAGGCAGTGATAGACTACGTCTGTGTGGATGAGCGAATGAGAAGACAAGTGTTGGATGCAAGAGTGTGGAGAGGATTGGGGGAATGGAGTCTCGGACCATCACTTAGTGATGGCCAAGGTAGAGCTGCAAAGAAAATGGTTGAAGAGACGAAGGGGAAGATAGGAGGAAACAGCTCCTGTGAGAAGAGTGGAGAAGTTGCAAGATAGTGAGAAAATGGCAGAGTATAAGAGCATAGTGGAAGAAGGATTGGGAAGGTATGAGTTAGAGCAGATGGAAGAAGTGGAAGACGTATGTAAGATATTCACGGAAGAGATAGGCGGAGTGTGTGAGGTGGTTTGTGGAGTGAGGAGGAGATGCAGGGATGTGCAAGGGACAGCATGGTGGAATGATGAGGCAATACAAGCTGTGGAGCAAAAGAAGAAGGCATATAGTGAATGGCTAGCGAGTAGAGGTATGGGAGAAAATGAGAGAGAGAAGAGAGAGGGATATGTGAGCAGGAGAAGGGAGGTGAAAAGATTGGTGAAGAAGAGTAAGAAAGTGGATGAAGAGTTTGGGAGGAATCTGAGTGTGAAATGGAGGGAGAGTAAGAAATTGTTTTGGAAGGAGGTAAAGAAAGTAAGGCAGTGTGAAAGGGGAAATAGTAGGGGAATGCAAGATAGGAATAATAGATTGTTGGTGGAGACGAGAGAGAAATTGAGGAGATGGAAGGAACTCTTTGAGAATTTGGTGAATGTAGAGAGTGAGAGCAGTGCGAGTATAAGTAGTTGGGGAATGGCTAGGAGAAGAAGAGATGAGAGGAGAGAGGAAGAGATCAGTAGGGCGGAAGTAGTGGAAGCAATGAAGAAGATCAAGATGGGAAAGGCCCCAGGAATTGATGGAGTGTGTGGTGAAATGCTGAGGTATGGGGGTGAGATTGTTGTGGAGTGGATATGGAGATTGTGTAGAATGGCTTGGGAAGAGGGAAGGGTTCCAGAGGACTGGAAATCAGGTATAATTGTTCCTTTATAGAAAGGAAAACAGGAGAGAGAAGTATGTGGTAACCATAGGGGTATTTGCCTTCTTAGTGTGACTGGTAAAATATATGGTAGAATACTCATTGATAGGGTTAGGCATATGACAGAGGAGCTAGTTGGAGAAGAACAAGGGGGATTTAGGAAGGGAAAAGGATGTGCAGATCAGATATTTGTTCTAAGATGTTTAGTGGAGAGTATCTAGAGAAGGGAAAGAAAGTGTATGCTGCCTTCATGGACTTGGAGAAAGCTTATGACAGAATAGATAGGCAAGGTATGTGGAAGGTATTAAGAATATATGTATTGGAGGGGAAATTATTGAGTGCTGTGAAGAGTATGTACAAAGGAGCTTGGGCTACGGTGCTAGTGGATGGTGAGCTGAATGAGTTCTTTGATCTCATTGTGGGTCTGAAACAGGGTTTTGTGATGTCTCCATGGCTGTTTAATATATACATGGATGGGGTTGTAAAGGACGTGCAAGGTAGGGCAGTGGATGTGAGGGTGGCTTTAATGAATGAGGGTGAGATTTGGAAGATTCCGGTGTTGCTGTTTGCAGATGATACTGTATTGTTGAGCGAAGAGGAATGAGAGTTGCACGGTTTGGTGAATGAATTTGGGACAGTGTGTAGGAAGAGGAATCTGAAAGTTAATGTAAACAAGAGTAAAAGTTATGGTGTGTGATAGGAATGAAGTGACAGATGGTACAGTGAGGTTGGATGGTGAGGATATGGAGAATGTGAGTGCATTCAAGTACTTGGGTAGTGTAATGAGTAAGCATGGAACTTTGGGGGATGAAGTGCATGAAAGGGTACAGCAGGGAAGGAAGGTTGTTGGTTTACTGAAAGCAGTGTTGAGAAATAGGGAGGTGAGTATGGAATTTATGTGGTCACTGTATGATAGTATTGTGATTCCAACCCTGAAGTACGGAAGCGAGGCGTGGACCTTGCAAGAGGGGAACAAGTCAACAGTGAGAGCAGGGGAAATGAGTTACTTGAGAGGAGCATGTGGAGTGACATGGAGGGACAGGTTGACGAATGAAGAAGTGAAGGAACGTTGTGGGGTGGATGTGGATGTGGTTTAGAAGATTAGGAGAAATACACTGAGGTAGTTTGGACATGTGGAGAGAATGGAGAATGAAAGACTGACTAAGAGGGTGTACATAGGTGAGGTGGAGGAAGGGAGAGGGAGGGGTAGACTGAGGATGAGTTGGAGGGATGAAGTTGAGAGGTATATAAGGGAGGGGGGAGTGAGTTGGGGGGAGGGTAGTCAAATGGTGGGTGACAGAGCAACTTGGAGGCATTTTGTCTGCGGCCACCCTTTGCGGGATTAGGGCGTCAGGCTATAGATAGACAGATAGATAGAACATAATTCTGCACTGGAAATGCCAAGGTGAATATCAGATAGAGAGCTAGATAAATAGAATTATAGATAGAGAGGTACTGAGACATTCATTCTATCACCCGATTCCCCTACACACAATACTTCTCATTAACCCCTTCTTTACCGACCCCTCCCTCCAGTGTAAACACTACATTTACCCCCCATGCTGACCTGACAGCTCCCCCTCCCATAGTGTGAGGGGTAGTGTATGTTTTTTGCCATATCCAAACTATTCACTCTTTGTGATTTGTTTATTTACTGGTGATCACATAAACCCAGCATGATGTTGGTAATGAAAAAAAAATGATTATAAAGTAAATCATTATATTAGTTTACATATCTTATGCTAAAGTACTGTTACCCAGGTAACTACTGTACAAACTGGCTTGAAAAAAACGTCATGCACAGATGGATGGCGTATTCATTTACCGTGTAAGCTGAGCATGAAGTGTGTGGATATACGTGACAGCGATGGCGACCTTGACTCACTTGTTGCCGGGAGTGTGGCGTCACTAAGCTCGCTACTAATTTCCTCCTCCTTCTCACTCACATCAGCCTCATTACCATTTTCAGGATCATAGTCATATACTGACACATCAGACACTGCTGCATCATCATCTGATACATCTAAATAAGTATCCTCATGAGGAATATATTCGTCATTATTGGAATCCGCCAGGGACTCCATGAGAGAAAAACATCCTGTACACCCTCTCTCGTGGTCAAGTGCATGGTAACTGGCCCTCTCAGGCAGGCCAAGGGGTGTAAATTTTGCCGTATTTCAGCGGAAAATATAGTACGATATATGTAGTAGAAATTATAAATAAAATAATGAATGGTCTGAAAAAGGTTACATCATAGATGAGTGAGCAAGCCATTGATGCCACCGCAACTCAGTCATGACGTATCTTATGATAGTCAGAACTTAGTCACAGTCTTTGTTGTCAAAACACAGAGCTGTTGCTATCATGAGGTCCTCAGAAACAGCCTTACTGGGCTACCCTGAGGCCCATAAGCTGCTATTCATTAGAGGGTGTACCAGCGTACCATGGTTGCGGTTCCAGTGTCTCATGGGTGTTTACAAGCAATGTACGGGAGTACATCAAAACACATTTCCGGTAAAGAAGGGGTTAAATGTTTTATCAGAATCCTACGTCACTATCTCCATTTTCTACCAGTTTCAGCCAAAAGGTTAGGTAAGCGAGGGAGAGCCTTCTTTCTTATCCTGTTTTCTTCTAACAGTTTAGCCAGAGAAGCTGGCAAACGTGAGCTAACCAGCCTACTGCAATTATTCTCTTATTATTGCTAATGCAGATGTTTTTATTGACCACTAGCGAATGTTTTTATTGACCACAAGCGATCAGCAAAGCTTTTCAGACAAGGGGCATTGGATTCAGCCCACAATAACCCCTTCAGTGTGCGATTTTTCCTGAACTGGATAAAACCATCTGGCGACCAAGAATAAAGCACCCTATAAAATACATTGCTTGGTTGGATGGCTATGATAAGCAGTTTATCACTGTGCCCCTGCCTGGACTTCTCCCAATATACACTCACACTCACACCCACACATACACACTTTGGGTTGCATTCACTTTTGCCAATTATGATAGCTTTGCTGAGGCAGCAGTGACACAGAGGGTGAACAGGTTTGATCACTCTGATCAGCAGTGAGGCAGAGACGGTGAATGGAGTCGATTGCTCTTATCTCTTTGTCAGCTGTAAATGCAGCAAAAATGGCGGACGCTGCTATGAATACCCATCTGGCACGTCTAATTTCAAATATTGTATTAATTAACTAGTCAGTAAATTTTACCCTACTTTCATAACATAGTAATGTAAGTGGCTGATCCCTGATTGGCTTCGGTCACGGCTGAAAAACACAGTGTAGCTGTAATTTCAGGCAGTTTAATGTTACAATTGTTTTTCCTGTTTTTCACTACCAGTAAAATAATACTGTTTCTTGTACAATATGCTTGTCTTGAATTAAACAAATACCAGTGAGAGAAGTCATCCTAACAAGGGTGATCGAATTTCCATATGGGACAGACATCTTTTATAATTACTCAGCGGTCCTGCAGGCCAACCTCTCTTCAATATGATTGCCTTGCTAGTTAGAGAGTGGATGGCAAGTGAAATGTTCATGATTGCCTTTCAGAAGGTTAGCAGGCAGTTCACCAGTGATCATGCTAACTTCCGACTGGGTGAATGCTAGGCGCTAAACTGTGAAATTGCTAAGCCATTTAAATGCTGTAATTTCAGTCAGCATTATTTAATGTTGCAACTGTTTTTCCCATTTTTCACTAAAAGTAATGTATGACTGTTTCATTCTATGATATTCTTGTCTCGAATGAAACAAAATATCAGTAAAAGAAGCCAGCCTAACAAAGGTTATTGAATTTCCATACAAGACAGATGTCTGTTATAATGACTCAGCAGTCATGCCAGCCAACATCTCCAATATGATTACCTTACTAGTTAGTGAGTGGATGGCAAGCAAAGTGATCATGACTGCATTTCAGAAGGTTAGCTGGGAGTTCACCAATGATCATGTTAGCATGGTAGAGTAGGGTGTATGCTAGATGCTAAATTGCTAAACTGCTATACTGCTAAACCCCTAGTCTGTCACTAGACCAGTTGTAAACAAACCTTGAGTGTTCTGTTGTTGAACTTGGGTGTTTCTAATCGTAAAATCTGAGTATATACAAAAGTGAATGTAATTTTGTATGACAAATCAAAGGTCTTTATACCCTAGAAAATACTTGTGACAACCAAGCAGGAGATGATCATCTGTATAAGAGATTCTTCTAAATGGAGCAAAGTGAACCTGTCTAGTTGGGCCACCAGGACGCATGGAGATATTTGAAAGTAATTTTGAGACAAAAAAAATGCATCTTATACTCCACGAAATACAGTATTCATTATACACAACATGAGGCTACGGGAGTTATAATATGCCTGGAGAGAGAGATGGAGGGAGAGGGGCAGAGATATAGAGGGAGGGGGAAATGGAGAAATGAATTCCCCGAGCTAGGCATCAAAGGTCATATAGCCCCACTAGGTTACAGGAGGGAGCTACCCCTCCCAGCAACGGTTGCCCCGGGCGAGGCTCGAACTTGCAACCCCCTGGCCACAAGCTCGATGCTCTACCACTGAACTACCACACCCCCTAGAGGAAGGGTGAGAATCAGGTGTACCAACTGTTACCACATATTCACAACTGTGCCAGGGAGAGTTGCAAAGGGTATTGAAGCATAGGGTGCTGATAATTATTTTAGTGGGTGTACAATAACCCACAAAAATGAATATTTCCGTGCACAACCTGGAAAAGAAAAACCAGATCAAACAAAAATTGGCATAATAAACAGTAAAATGAAACAGTACAGCAGTACAGCACTGACAACAACCTTACCCTTTTGGTCCTGGGTTGTTACATTTAGACTGGGATGTGATGGTCAGAGTGAGAGGTGCTTATCACCCAGGCCTCCTGTGATCTGTCAACACCAAACAAACCACATATTTCAGAGGAAGTAAGGCTCTAGCGGGAGCATACAGACCAGCATGGCGATGAAGGGAGGGTGGTGGGCTGGGAGGGGGTGAGAGGAATGCATCTTGCCATGACAAAATCACCTGCAGTACTGACAGTCCAAGCATTTGGGATGGGTGAGTTGGGTTGTGTAAACAAATCAGAGAACATCATTTCCATTGTAAATTGTTGGGCAGTTTTTTATCTAGTACGCTCGCTTGACGCCACCGGCTTCAGCTGTTTCGGGCATCAAATGATGCCACCAGCAGCATGAGAATTAAGCACCATTGCACATATCAGTAATTTGTGTTACTACACGCACCCATTGCTCCCTGTAACTTTAACATCCCTCACCAACCTCCTGTCAGCCCTCCTGACCAAGAAATAGTCAGTCTGGCTACTGTTTCCCCCAGACTCATATGTAATCAACCTACTTTTACTTTTCCTAAAATGCGTGTTGCACACAATCATGTTCATTGCCTCCAAAAATTCAAGTATCATTTCCCCTTCCACATTCTTTGTACCATATAAACGTGCATCGTGCAAGTACCCCTTCATATCTCTTCATGTCCTTGAGCATCGTCACCCATTTAAGTCCCCTCCCAGAGCTACAGTCTCTTCATCTTCCATCCCACTTACCAGACATATCAAGTCATCCCAGAATCTTCCTTTTTCTACATCATCCAAGCCAGCCTGAGAAGTATACACTGATATAAATGAAATTATCAGTTTTCCAAACTATATTTTCACTTCTTTAATCCTTTCATTCACTCTCACTACATTTATGACAAATTCCACCCATTTTTTCCTGAACAGCACTCCCACACCACCTTATCCATCTACACTTCTATGTATCTGTCTGTAGTGAGATGCCATAATCCCATAGAGGGTGACCATTTAGTTATTTTATGAGGAGGGACACTAACCCTCCATCAACTCACTTGTTGACACGTAGGAAACATGTATGTTTTGGTTATATGGTTGCCACCCTGCATTGTAAATAGTTTCCTGGCTTACAGGAGACCATTAGGCTTAGTACTTGATTTAAAGTCTCCTGATAAGGAAAGAAGAGTAATAAAAAGTGACTGAAAAGATGGGAGAAATAGGAAGAGAGGAGAGCAAACACAGAAAAAGTATAAATGTGAAGGAAGAAGTAGGCAGCACCACATCAAGTGTGTGGATGATTGTCGCCACCACCTACCATCTTGCCAAAATAGCTTGTTCCTGCAGTTCTTCCTGGCAGTCATTCTGGCTGATCCTCCACTATACCTAACTGCTGGTACAAAACCAACATTGACCCACCTCCTACCCAAAAGTAAAAGAGGATAAAATCAAAGTAGTGATATTTAGGACAGGTGGCTGTACTGTCAAAGGAGTTTTACCTTCTGCAGTATTAGTGATAAGTGGGTGCATAAGAGATGTAGTTGTATATTCTAGATGTAGACTGCGAGATAATTCTGATTTTGTGTGTGCGGTGTGTTGGGGAGAGCATGTGGAGATTGTCAGGTGTGAAAGAACTGATCTCTGTGGAGAGTCTCTTCAGTGCGTGTAAGAGTTTTGTGATTTGGAACGTGGAATGTGAGAGGAGTGAATGATGAAGTGCAAGAGAGAGAGATTGTCCAGGTGCTTGAGGATGCAAAAGTGGATATATGTGGATTGACTGAAACTAAATGGAAAAGGTGAAAGGGTGAGAGAATGGGAATAGGGTTTAGGTATATGTGCAGGAGTCAATGAGAATGAGAGGGGAAGAGAGGGAGTATGTCTGATGATAAGCAAGAAATGGAAGGAGAATATAAGAGAGTATGGAACAGTGGGTGCAAGGATTGTATGGGTGAGGATGAAAGTAGGTATACAAGCATGGGCGATTGTATGTGTGTATGCCCCGACAGAGGATCGAGTGGCAAGAGTGACAGATGAGTTTTGGGCAAGAGTAGAAGCGTGTATGGACAAGTTTGAGAGGAGCGAGAGAGTGCTGTTGATTGGAGACACGAATGGCAAAGTTGGGAATGTGCAAGTGGATGGAGTTGTTGGTCAGTGGGGTGTGACAGCTGACATAGATGGGAATGGAAGTGCTTTGGTGGACATCTGTGCTTGTAAGGGGTTGGCAAAAGCCAGCACCTACTGTCAACATAAGATGATCCACCAGTATACATGGAGAGTCATGAGGAAGATGGATGATGAACTTCTTGAAAGAAAGGCAATGATAGACTACGTGTGTGTGGATGAGCGAATGAGAAGACAAGTGTTGGATGCAAGAGTGTGGAGAGGGTGGGGGAATGGAATCCTGGACCATCACTTAGTGATGGCCAAGGTAGAGCTGCAAAGAAAGTGGTTGAGGAGACGAAGGGGAAGACAGGAGGAAGCAGCTCCTGTGAGAAGAGTGGAGAAGCTGCAAGATAGTGAGAAAATGATAGAGTATAAGAGCATAGTGGAAGAAAGATTGGGAAGGTATAAGCTAGAGCAGATGGAAGGGGTGGAAGACAAGATATTCACGGAAGAGATAGGCGCAGCGTGTGAGGCGGTTTGTAGAGTGAAGAGGAGATGCAAGGGTGTGCAAGGGACAGCATGGTGGATTGATGAGGTGAAATGAGCTGTGGAACAAAAGAAGAAGGCATATAGTAAATGGTTAGCGAGTAGAGGTAGGGGAGAAGATGAGAGAGAGAAGAAAGAGGTTTATGTGAGCAGGAGAAGGGAGGTTAAGAGACTGCTGAAGGAGAGTAAGAAGAAAGTGGATGAAGAGTTTGGGAGGAATCTGAGTGTGAAATGGAGGGAGAGTAAGAAATTGTTTTGGAAGGAGGTAAAGAAAGTAAGGCAGTGTGAAAGGGGAAATAGTAGGGGAGTGAAAGATAGGAATAATAGATTGTTGGTGGAGAAGAGAGAGAAATTGAGGAGATGGAAGGAGCACTTTGAGGATTTGTTGAATGTAGAGAGTGAGAGCAGTGCGAGTATAAGTGGTTGGGGAATGGCTGGGAGAAGAGATGAGAGGAGAGAGGAAGAGATCAGTAGGGCGGAAGTAGTGGAAGCGATGAAGAAGATTAAGTTGGGAAAGGCCCCAGGAATTGATGGAGTGTGTGGTGAAATGCTGAGGTATGGGGGTGAGATTGTTGTGAAGTGGATATGGAAGTTGTGTAGATTGGCTTGGGAAGAGGGAAGGGTTCCAGAGGACTGGAAATCAGGTATAATTGTTCCTTTATACAAAGGAAAAGGGGAGAGAGAAGTACAGTATGTGGTAACCATAGGGGTTTGCCTTCTTAGTATGACTGGTAAAATATATGGTAGAATACTCATTGATAGGGTTAGGCATATGACAGGAGCTAGTTGGAGAAGAACAAGGGGGATTTAGGAAGGGAAAAGGGTGTGTGGAACAGATATTTGTTCTAAGATGTTTACTGGAGAAGTATCTAGAGAAGGGAAGGAAAGTGTATGCTGCTTTCATGGACTTGGAGAAAGCCTATGACAGAATAGATAGGCAAGGTATGTGGAAGGTATTAAGAATATATGTATTGGAGGGGAAATTGTTGAGTGCTGTGAAGAGTATGTACTAGGGAGCTAGGGCTACAGTGCTAGTGGATGGTGAGCTGAGTGGGTTCTTTGATCTCAATGTGGGATTGAAACGGTTGTGTGATGTCTCCATGGTAGTTTAATATATACATGGATAGGGTTGTAAAGGAGGTGCAGGGTAGGGCAGTGGATGTGGGGGTGGCTCTGATGAATGAGGGTGAGATTTGGAAGCTTCCTGTGTTGCTGTTTGCTGATGATACAGTACTGTTGAGTGAAGATGAATGGGAGTTGCAAGGTTTGGTGAATGAATTTGGGACAGTGTGTAGGATTAGGAATCTGAAAGTTAATGTAAACAAAAGTAAAGTTATGGTGTTTGAGAGGAATGAAGTCACAGAGTGTGCAGTGAGGTTGGATGGTGAGGATATGGAGAATGTGAGTGCATTCAAGTACTTGGGTAGTGTGATGAGTAAGGATGGAACTTTGGGGGATGAAGTGCATGAAAGGGTACAGCAGGGAAGGATGGTTGTTGGTACACTGAAAGCAGTGATGAGAAATAAGGAGGTGAATATGGAAGTTAAGAAGTCACTGCATGATAGTATTGTGATCCCTACCCTGCCGTATGGAAGCGAGGCATGGACCTTGCAAGAGGGGAACAAGTCAAGAGTGAGAGCAGTGGAAATGAGTTACTTGAGAGGAGAATGTGGAGTGACGTGGAGGGACGGGTTGACGAATGAAGAAGTGAAGGAACGTTGTGGGGTGGATGTGGATGTGGTTGAGAAGATTAGGAGAAATACACTGAGGTGGTTTGGACATGTGTAGAGAATGGAGAATGAAAGACTGACTAAGAGGGTGTATGTAGGTGAGGTGGAGGGAGGGAGAGGGAGAGGAAGAGGTAGACCAAGGATGAGGTGGAGGGATGGAGTTGAGATGTATATGAGGGAGGGGGTGTGTGAGTTGGGGGGAGGGTAGTCAAATGGTGGGTGACAGAGCGACTTGGAGGCGTTTTGTCTGCGGCCACCCTTTGCGGGATTAGGGCGTCGGGCTATAGATAGATAGATAGGACATGTTTTGTGCTGGAGGTGGGGCTGGAGTTAGTTCTACGGCATGGATAAGGAGCGGTTGGATGAAGTTCAGGGAGCTGTTGCCTCTCCTAACATTGAGATGGCTTTCTTTCCATGCAAAGGGATCTTAGTATGTGGTATGTGTTAAGGATGGAATGCTGTATGGTAGTGAGACCAGGGCAGTGAAGGAAGAGGATGTTCGTAGGCTCAAATGTACAGAAATGTCAATGATTAGGTGGATGTGTAGTGTATCTTTGAAAATGAGGCCTGGAGGGGCTAGGTTTTTCAATTGAAGAGTTGAGAGGAAGGATGGGACCGGAGTGTATTGGTGCTATGATGAGACATGGCAGATTGAGATGGTTTGGGCATGTGGAGAGGATGGAAGTTGACATTTGGGTGCAGAAAGTGTGAACATCAGGGGTAGGGTTGCGAAAGGCATACTGAAAAAGACCAGGGACAAGGTCATAGAGTGTAACTGCAGGGATAAGAGACTGAACTGGGAGGCTGCCAGAGATTGAGCAGCATGGAGAGCTACCATTAAGTGACCAGTGCTGGCGCATGCAAGCGTGTTGAAGCTTTTATAAATGGTACTTTGGAATTACTCTCAAGCCCTTGTGACCCGTTCCATCCCTCCATTTCCTAAATCTCTTCCCAGTCTCCCTTTCATTCTCTGCAGTCAGCACAAAGACTTCAGCATTGAATATCTCCCATTGGAGTCCATTTCTGAAGTCATGTGAGAGAGCTTCAGGTACCTTGATAAACAATAAGGGGATCAAGACTGACCCCTGAGGCATGCCCCTTTTTCACAGAAGACTCATCACTGAAGTCTCCATTCACTTTCACCTGGGAGCAAGCATCCACATACAGCCATAACCATTCTAACCAGCCATACCTCAGTCCCAGGCTTTCTCATTGTCCGTTTCACCATGTCCCAAGGAACTTTGTCAGAGGTCTTCTCCAAATCAACAAAAACAAAGAACAGCTCCCTTTTGTTTCCTATAGATTTTTCATGAAGCTTGTTGGATAATGAATATAGCATCATTGGTTCCTTTGCCTGGTATAAACCCAAACTTCATCCCATCAGAAATCATTCTTTCCCTCAAATTACTTTCTAGGACTCTCCATTACCTTCATTATCTGTTTCCAGGGCATCACCCTTCCCCTTATACACATTTACAATCACACTTCACCAAGTCATGGGGGACCACACACTCATATACAATCAAATATAATCAAATCATTAAATAAACCCGTTGCTTTATCTCCCACGGCCTTCAACATTTCAGCAGCTAACCCAGACATACCTGCTGCCTTCCCCAACTGCATTGTTCCTGTTGCCCTGTTCACAGTAGTAGCATCAATCAGAAGTCAGAGGTCAAAGGCCAAACACTTGATCTGCTGACTGAAAACATTTCCAGTTTCAATCAGACTCTTCTTTCATCAGCCAGGCATCCTTAATATCCTCATTGCACACCAATACTTTTCCTTCATCATTCTTCACACACTGCTTACCTAAGACATCCATGTTTTCCATCTCCATTTGATATACCACTTTAAATGCCATATTCTTTTTTCAATGCTATTTAGGTTATCAAGCAAATGTCTCAGAGACCCAGATTTTGCACTGTATTCCTCCTTTCTAGCTCTATGGTTGGCATCAAACTATTCCTCTCTGTTAGCCAAAGTAGTGTAAGAATGAATTTGTTGGACTGAATCCAGCAGACAGTTTTATTCAGTCTGTAAGGGAACTCTAGTAGTGATGAGCTAATGAAGGCTGTGCCTAACCTCTCCAGTTTGAAGTCTTCCTGAGATGAATAAATAGGTTTGGAGATAGCAAGAATATAATATAGAAATACAGCATGCATCACTGAATTGAAAGGGTTAAACATGCTTCTCATCCAGTTATAGATGTTAAGCAACATTGGTTCTGATCACTACTTGTTTGGTGACTGGAAATACAAGGTGCTGTTGGCATCAGATTGTAGTGGGAAGAAGGCTTAGGGTGATATTTTTTTGGTTGTATCCTAATTACTGCTTCATGTAGCAGCCGTGGCTCAGTGGGTTATAGCGCTCCTCTCTGACCGAAGGGTTGGAGGATCAGATCCACCCAAGGGTCATTGGTAGACATCAGGAAGGGCATCCGGTCATAAAATGCTACACGCTCCAATCAGTAGTCCTCTACCCAGGGGCAATGCCATAGCCCTTCGGGGATACCTGGCGTAAAACCAAATTATTATTTATTATTATCCTAATTACTACTTGTCTCGCTTACAGGGTTATGAGAGTGCAGCCAAGTACCGCTGGTTCACAGGAAAGTTTCTTATGCTGGGGGCTGCAACTTATGCAATCTATTACTACTTCAAATACAATAGAAATGTGAGTAGCATTTGTGGCTTCTAGTATTGTTGGTCAGATTTAGATTACTTCAAATTAAAGTAAGTACTGTGTTAGACTCATTACTGTACCATGGCCATTTCATGACAAAGGAATAGGAATTTTAGTATTACAGTGCAGTGAGCTCTCTGTATGCACAGTAACAAAAACCACCAACAGGAACATTGCATAAACGGTAAAAAAATCTGCTGAGTGCACGGTTCTGTCACAGGAGTTACTGCCTGGAAGATGGGTTGTTTGAAACTGCTTTTGAATTGATGCTATGGTTGCCTAGTTTAGTTTCACTGTTTTCCATGTCTTCCTTTCCTTTGTTCAGTTGTTCACACATGCACACAGCCTCACTTGACCAGTTCTGATATACAGCACTGTCCTGTATAATTTGGTGACCGTGTTGATTGTTGGGCTGTCTTGTGCGGGTGTGTGGTCCTGGAATGGCTTGTGCTTTAGCATCATGGCCTAGTAGAGAGCATAAATGCCTGACTATAGCCACAAAGAACATGTTAATATACTTGGACGACTATGATGGGGCTTGCAGTATTGCACATGCATTTAATGTTAATAGAGAGTAGACTGTAGCTCCAGCCAGTCAGGGTGATATTCCTGATAAGGATGGGAAAGCTGGAGAGAACTGGAGCTCCCATTTCACTAGTCCTTAGAACTAGCGCCTAACCATCCCTTTTTGCTGGCCTTTTTCAAGGTGTCACTAACCTCTAGAGAAGACTAGCATACTCTTTCCAGTACATTTCTCTACGTATACATCATACCCTACTGTGTCACAGGGGTTGGTGACAGCAAGGGCATGGGGTCGGAAAGCTTTGTTGCTTCTACATATTGGTGGACATCAGGGGTCAGTGAGCATAAGCTGTGTTGGGGGTGGCCACAGGGATGTCTGTTAGTGTGTGTCTCGGTGCTGTGGCTGCCTTGCCATTGTGCGCCCAGCAGTGGGACAGCCTTCTAAGGTGCTGCTCCTGAGTTTGAGTCCCTCACTGTTGGGTAGTGGTGGCAGCCTGGGGGTTGTGGTGACCTGTGCCCTACGATGTGGGTCCAGGTTCTGGCCCTATCTTGGCATGGGGCTGTGTTGATAGAGAGGCCAGTAAATATTAAGCAGTGTGGAGTGCTGCCATTAGTTGACCAAGGTTAACTCATGCAGGCACATTGGAGGCTTGATAAATGTGACAAATCGAATGTGGACAGTGAGAGGGAGCTGTGAATGTATTGAATGAGCCTTGCATTTATCAGTGAATGATGTTAACAAGAGTAGGAAAATGGTTCTTAATGAAGTGTTAATAAGACTAAAAAGATCCTTTTGAAATTTGTGCCCAGCATGGAATGAATATATCAGTGGAATATAGCACTCTTAAGTGTACATCTAGAGTAGGACATATTGTACAGATTGAAAGTCCTGCTTCTTTTCGTGCATTGAAGGGTTGGTTCCAGATGTTTCTTGTGGAATAAGTTACACCATGCACAGTTTTATGGAGAAGAGGCTATTATAGATGTTGCAGCAGTATCAGCCTCCTTTCATCCTGAGCTTTGCAGGGTTGAAGAGAAAAGAGGCTATGAGAACTGGCATATCTTTAATGTAGATGAAACAGTCTTGCTCTCCCGTCCTCTGCATTCTTGACTCAGGAGGGAGCGCACCAGTGTTCAAGGTGAGTGAGGAATAGCTAACTCTTCTTTTATAGTCCTCCTCGCGCACGTTTGCGACTGTGGTGTGGCCCGCATCTGTGTACAGTGTTGCCATGTTTTCTATACCGTTATCTCTCTCTCTCTCTCTCCTGGCGGGAAATGTGAGCCACCCTGAGTACTTTTGATTCTTTTATAAGTTATTTATAATTGTGCTTTCATTTGTTAATTTGGTTTTGTTATATTTAGTGATGCCGACAATGCATGCCTCTCTCTCTCTCTCTCTCTCTCTCTCTCTCTCTCTCTCTCTTTTATTGCAAGAGACAGTTTTGATATTTTCTTTTACATAATATTGTATATATTGTAAATTTGACATCATTTCCACACCACCCTTGAGGTATTTGTCTTGGCGCGCTTTTTTTTAAGAGGTGTCCCCAATAGGCCTATTCCTCTATCTCTCACAGAAGGCAGAAAAACAGAAGAAAAAGAAGGGAGGAGAAACATGAGGAAGAAAAGTGCGAAAAAGAGGATAGAAGAGTTATGATGTATCCTCATCAGAAGATGTGAGAGTGATAGTGAAAGAATCGATGTAATGGTCAATCACCACATCTCTCTTTTCATCATCCTCTTGCAGTTTTTCTGCGTGCCTCACAGCATTCTTCCAGTTGTCTGCTGTGACATTATTGAGTGACTCATGGACGAATGGCTTCAGATCTGCAATTCTGAACGTATTTCTCTTTGACACGTAGCCTTTAACCTGTGCCCAAATTAGCTCGATTGGGTTATATTGGTAGTGGTAAGGGGGTAGGCGTACAACCCTATGTCCATGTTCTGAGGCCGTCTTATCGATTACGTAGTTTGTATCGGCAGCTGCGATGTGGCGAGTCACAAGGTGCAGGAGTTGCGTTTTGAGGAGACCGTCTGGCACTGTAACACCCTTCTTCTCCAGCCATTCTCGGATCTCCGCTTTCTTGGTTGCAGTAGTTGGTGGTTTATTTATTTTTCTGGAGTGATAGGATGCATTATCCATCACTATAACAGAAGATGATGGAATGTTGGGTAACAGTTGATTCTTAAACCACTTTTCAAAGGTGTCCTCATTCATCTGTTCATGATAGTCTCCTACATTCTTTGCTTGGAAAACAAGGGTTGCTCCAGGAATAAATCCATCTTTGGTTCCTGCGTGCAGCAAAATCAAGCGGGAACCCTTCCCTGTGGGCACCCTCACTCCCATGGCCTTGTTTGCATTGCTGTCTACCCAGCATTTGGACACAGAGTAATTTTGATTGATCCATGTCTCGTCTAAGTAGACAGTGGTTTGGCCTGAACTTCTAAGCTCCTTCATTTCTTTCAAGAAAATGCACCGTGCATAAGTTATGTCATCTCTTTCCATTAGGAATTTCCGTCCATCAACATTTGAATAACGAAAACCGATTTTCTTCAGAACTCTTCTTAATGTCTCACGGCTGCCAGGATACGAAAGATTGATCTTAATTTCTGCATAAATTTTTTTTCAAGTGTTGGGATTTCCTTCCTGTCATAAAAACTCAGAACTGTTCTTCATAGCACGCCTTCATTAAAGTTATCAAAGAAATCGGTCATTGGTGCTACAGGTTTCCTTTTCTTGGGGGACTTAAACTTGGGACATTGAATCTCCTCATTCTCTCTTGCATCTTTAGAGATTTTTTCAACTGATCTCTCGCTAATCTTTGTTGCTGCAGCTGTACGAGAGACGACCTTTGATAGGCCATGAAGAACTACTCCCATCTCCTTCTCCTCCTGAAAATACTGCCTTACATTGAAGACAATTTCTTTAGCCTGGCTGTGTAGAGGCGAGGAATGGGCTGATTGAGCTGCCATGCTGTCTGTGCAGAGGACATAAAGGAAGTGACACGAGGTCACCCCCAGGAGGCTATCTGTCAAGGCCACCGACTGGGTGTGGAAGTGTTGCCGCTCGCGAGTGAATAATTTTTTTTTTTTTTACTGGGTATTGGCATATGCCTACTATTTTGTCCTACATATTAGCTTATGATTATAAATGTGATTATTCCTCGCCCTTAAAATTATGGTAAAAGCCAGTAAATGTGAGCATTTTTCCCTAGCAACACCTGTACGGAGGGGTACGTACTTTATTTTAGGCCAGATGGGTGTGTAAGAATTGCCACTCACAAGAATTACATGAATTATTTCTTTTACTTTGGATATTGGCATATTTCTTCTTTTTTCAGGCTCATTATCTTATATCCATAACTGTGATATTATTACCCACCCTAAAACTACGCTAAAAACCATTAAAAGTGACTACAATATCTTTTAGCAACACTGTACAATATGTATGCCATGTTTCTGTGTTCCTGTATAAATATTTTATGCATAATAAGATTACTGTTGATTCATCCATCAAAATACACAAGTGTAAGTTTTATTCATCTGAATTTATCGAATTTGTGATGCCTTGTACATAAATAGCTTCCGCTTCACATCGCAAGTTGGGGAAACGTGGCACCATTGTCCACAAGTGCGGGCCACACCTCAGCCGCAAACGGGCGGGAATCCGACTATAGCTATGAATACTATGGGTGACTGTAAAGTTAAGACGTATGTGATTCATTTTTTTGCCTGTTCGAGATACCTTGTTGGTGTCAGTGCTGAAAATTTTGGTATCCACTGGGAGCACATCTTGAAAAAGCAGGGTGACTGCCTCCTAAGCAGTGGACTTGTTCAGCAGAGTGCTTATTCTCACTGCAAAGGACTACTACAAGCAGTACTCAGGTTACCATTCAGGATCATTATGCTCATTACTTTAATGGCCACCATCCTACAGTGGCAGGATCTAAATTTTTCAACCTTCAGAGATGGAATCCTATGCCCAGCCCCCAGATCGCAAAGTTATTTACACTCGCAAGGGCTGCTGCCTCGGGCTGATATGTGAGCGATTCATGTGAGGCAACAGACAGGAAAGTGGAGTTGGAGAGTATGGAGGATGAGCATTAAGGTGGTATTGGGGTGAACATTCCTGATGTACAGTCACTCATAAAATAAGTGGTACCTCACCAGCCAGCCCCTCCGTGCTTGGTATGGTAACAATGTAGGTCTTACTGCATCAGGTGATTTGGGTGGTAATCTGAGCTGTTATGACTGAATGAACTCCAGTTTCATATGTGTTTTTAAGTTTTCATTTCCTGGTCGACTAATTCAGCTACGCCGAGTGTGAAAATACCCTTCATGACTTTGCTTTGGTTATTAATATAATGAAACATCATGTTAGAGCAGTAAATTCTTATTCCATTAACAGGTAACTATATTTAGAAATATATATATATATATATATATATATTTATAAATATATATATATATATTTATATATATATTTTTTTTTTTTTTTTTTTTTTTTTTTTTTTTTTTTGACACTGAAATGTACTGACCATGCATATCTTAGTGACTTCCACATTCTGTCAATGAAATCATAAATACTTGCTTCAGCAGTAATCATATTTCATCTTGTTACCTGTGATGTTATGTCTCTTAACTGAGGGTGACATTGTCAGCTGGTAGCTTCCATGGCAGAGCATATCCCAGGAAGTCTTGCACTATACAATCTTCTTAATCTAATTAAAAAAAAAGAAAAAACAAAAAACCCCTTGAGGTTAAGAAAATTGATATGCAGCATACATCATGATGGTCCTTTTTAGGCAAACTAAGTAGCTTAGTGTGGTGAAGTATTGACTCTCTTTTGACATTATTGTTGTATGATAAGTTCTGGGAAGATTTATACAAATAATTGTAATCTCAATGTCAGGCTATCCTAAAAACTTTCATACAAGATTACCTGTGAGTAAAAGCTTGAAATCAAACATAAAATACAATACAGTACTGATGCACTACACACGAGCACTAATTTTGGCTCAGGGAAGAAAGGAGGGGGATGAATAAAATCAGCTCCAACCGCCTGCAGTTACACCACAAGCTAACCTAATACTTAAAACTCTTGGTCAAATAGTCACACTACTATTACACAAACATAAAACACTATGATATGTACAAATATATCCACCAGCACACAACAGCAAGAAATTAGAGCATCATAACATTGAGATAAAAACAATATTGTAAGCAATGGTCACTCCAGGCCCTGTGCATTGGGCATACTGTTTATTTAGCGTGCACACACACACACACACACACACACACACACACACACACACACACACACACACACACACACACACACACACACACACACACACACACACACACCGCTCGCTGGTGCAGTGGTAACGTTCTCGCTTGCCATCTGGTAGACGGGAGTTCGCGCCTCGCTCAGGTTGCGTAAAGTTTCACTGACGAAGTGGGTGGTTACTGTCCCCCTTGAGCAAGGGGACGGGTGTGTGCGTGTGTGAAGGTCACAGCCTTGCCCTTAGATCAGACTATATGAGCTCTCAGCTCTCTTCCGGGAGGGTAAAAGCTGACGATCACGACCATCAGGTGATCCTGACCGACCCGGTGAATTACACACACACACACACACACACACAGGTCGCCGACAGAGACGGAGCTCTTTGTGGATCGTGGGGAAATAATCACCGAATCAGCGGCAAAAAGGTGACCAGCCTATTGTGATTATATGAATGAATACGTGAGTGGTGGTCCCGTCTGATATTAGTGTAAAAACCGCAGGTTTCGGTCATAAAGGAGTGCAAGACACAGTGGAATTATAAAGTTTTCGTAAGGCTGCATCATGACAAAAAGGGTTAGTTCATTGCTTACATCTAGTGGTGGTGAATTTGTGGGCTTCTCCAATGAAGATAAGGGTAAAGGAAGTACTAAACTGAACCAAACATGAGTAGCAGGAATGGAGAAAATGACACAAGAAGAATGTCCAGTAGTTAAAAAAGTATGGTCAATAATTAGAGAGTTGCAGGAACGGGCCCTAGAACAGGAGAGAGAGAGTAAGGTAATACAGAGCAATTTGGAGAGCATCTGCACACACAGTGCTGAACAAGAAAGACAAGTTACGGAATTAAAAGTGAGTAACGAACGTGCCTCAAATGAAACAAAACAGCACGAAAGGGAAAAGAAGAGGTTGGAAGAAGTAAGGGACGGAATGAAAAGTAAACTACTGCAGATGAGCATGAATCAAAATCAAGGATGGCCGATGAACACATCAATGAAATCAAGGAGCAACACAAGGAGTGGAAGAAAATTCAAGAGGAAGGAAATATAAATTTGAAAGAGATTATAGAACAACAAAGCATGGAAAAGATGGAGAAGGAAGTGGTTAGGATACTAAGAAGTTGAGAATCTTTAGTCAGGGATGTAGCAGACAAGCAAATGCGTGATAATTTCATGAGCAAAAGAAAAATGTATGACAGTAAGATCAAAAAGGGAAAGAGAAGAACTGAGTAAGGCTAAACTGATAGTATCAATAGTTATGGGGGGTAACAACTAAGCTCAAGAAGAGACTGAAGAAGTTTTTAGACTAGGAAAGTTCGAAGAAGCGGCGAGGCCACTTAAAGTTTAAGTCTCAGGTAATGGTAAATGAAGACATCAACAGAGCATGGAAATTATCAGACAGAGGGGTTCAAGAATGTTTGGATAAGGAGAGATGCAAATGAGGAAGGAGAGCTAAAATAAAGGAGCTAGTTAAGGAAGCGAAGAAAAAAACGAGCAGAGAACAGAGGAAGAGAAGACAGTGTTCTATGGAGAGTTATGGATCAGAACTTGAGGAAGTGGTACCAACGAAGAAAGGGAGAGAAGAGGAAAAAACATTGAAAAAAGTTTGAGAGTGGCATATACAGTACCCTCGCATCCAACACGCGTTAGTCCAGCACGATTCGGGTCCAGCACGGAGAGCAATTAATTAGTATTATTTAATACGATTTAATTACTGCAACACGAGTGTGTTAGTATAACACGCACAGAGCTCCGAGAAGTGGGCGAAATCCACAGAGTTCACTCTAGCACGATCACCCCCGGTCCAACACGGTCATACTGGACATTCCCATGATGATGATAGCCAATGAAAAACTTCTTATCAAGTAGCCTTCCCCGCCCGCTAACGTGACGTGATCGTGATGCCACCCAATTAAAAACGCTTCTGGTGTCACGTGATGTTTTGTTTACATTTCTCCCGCCACTGTGCCACTCAGTCACATAATTGCATTGGAAGGTGCTTTTTTCTTGCTGCATTTTCTGCCCTTGTTACTGCATTTTACCCTGCTCACGATGCCTAGGAAGCCTTCTGAGAACCCCAAGAATCGTCGGCACCTCCCTCAGGCCACCAAGCTAGAAAGCATCGAGAGGAAGAAGAAAGGGGAGAGGAAAGTTGACATTGCCAAGGCCTACGACATGAATGAAGCCAACGTGATCATAATAAAAAACTTAAGACAAGATCCTGGCAGCCGAAGGCTATCACACGGCACTTCATACCAGGTTTGCCGAGGATACGATGGTAAATCGGAACAGTAACATGGTAAAATTGCCGACGATACCACGGGCATTTGGAATTCATCTGGATGGATTCCTGCCGAGCATACGACGGGGAAAACAGTGTGACCAAAACCCAGACGACTTGACAGAGAATGTATCGTACTACAGCATTGAACATTTAGCCTGACACTGAATACATATTAATATTTTAGAATAAATATCAATCGTTTTGAAACCCTTCTCATCGGCGTGCGTACCAGTTTGTAAACAAAGTTGCTTATCCTTACTCTCTACCGAGTCAGCGACAGCGATCACTTTCCACAGTCACAAGATGGGGCTCTGGCAACAGTGTGAGATGCATGTACTTTGCCGAGGATTACAGTGCTAGGACAGGCAGAAGCAGGACCTTCCATGGCTGTGGACGAAGATAGTGATTCTGAGTGTGATTTCGAAGGATTTATGAGGGAAGTTGAGGAGGAGCAACAACCATTACCCGCTAGTGACGCCAGCAGCCATCCTCCGGGGACCCAGTAGGACTAACTACAGCCTTGGATACCACCTTCCATTCCCAGCAAGCCCACCAACACTATCCTAAAAGGTTAGTTATCATTCATAGCACAGTACCATTTATTATAATTACCCCTCCCTGTAAAACAATTAACTCTAAGCCCTTGGCCACCCTGTTTGGGATACATGGCGTCTGGCAATGAATGAATGAATGAACAATAGTACCAATATATGTATAGATATATGGTTGGTATTTAGGGTGACTTTTCCGAGGGTTGCTGACATAATTCATTTTTCCCCATAAGCTCTATTGTTAGTCCAACACGTTTTTGGTCCA
Source organism: Coenobita brevimanus (assembly GCF_032717465.1). Taxonomy (NCBI): domain Eukaryota; kingdom Metazoa; phylum Arthropoda; class Malacostraca; order Decapoda; family Coenobitidae; genus Coenobita; species Coenobita brevimanus. Next base: position 21,876,675 of record NC_137018.1, read on the forward strand.
ACACGTGACCCATGCATGACAATATTACCGTGCTGGATGCGAGGGTACTGTACTAATGTTGATGGTTTAATATTGGGCAGGTTAGAAATCAACAAGTTCTTGAGGGTACAGGAACCAGATATGTGCTTTATAGCAGCCCAGTTAAAAGAGGATATTGATACCCATGTAGGGGATGGTAACTACAAACTATGGAGAAAAGACAGAAAAGAAAAAACTGGAGGAGGAGTGATGATAGCAGTGAAGAACAACGTAAATGTGGATAATGTGGAACTGGGAGAGGGTAGGGCTGAAGTGATATATATGAAATTAGAAACTAAAGAAAATGCCAAGAGAGACATCACAGTAGTATATGCTTCCCCTAAGACAAGGGCATGGAATGACGATGAATACCAGGAGATGTTGTCAGACACGTTTAGATATCTACAGAAAGTGATTGAGAAAAGCAGCTATGTTGCTGCTTTTCTCAATGGGTGATTTTAATTGTAAAGAGGTCAACTGGGAGGAATGGGACTCAGGAGGCAGTGAAGATTCGTGGAACACAACATAGCAATGAATAACATAATGACCCAGTGAGTCAAAGATTCAGAGGTGATGACATACTAGCATGACTAGCTTTACTGCTGACCAAAGAACCTGGTGTAATTGAATCTTTTGAATTATCTGTGTCTTGTAGGAAAAAGTGATCATGTGGTGATTGAGTTCCTTATGATAAAAGAGAATATGGTGCCAAGAGATGAGCTTTATAGGCGGGAAAGATACAACTTTGAGAAAGCAAACTTTACAGGATTGAGGAGATTTTTCGAAAATGCTGATTGGAGAAATATCAGAGCAACAAGAGAGATGCAGGAGTAGTGGGATATCTTTCTAGATCTCTGTAATTCAGGAGTGGAGAAATATGTGCCAAGAGTAACTGGGAAAGAGAACAGGAAAAAGGATTAGTTGAACAGGTGTATGATAGCAAAAAAAAGAGAGGGACATGGCATGGAACAACTGGAGAAAGAGAGGTAATAATAGAACAAAGGAAGAATATAGAAGAACTAGAAATGAATATACAAGAATATTTAGAGAGGAAGAAAGGAACTTTGAAAAAGATATAATTGACAAATGTAAGGAAGAACCCAAATTGTTTTTTAGATTTGTTAATGGCAAACTGAAACAAAAGGAAGGAATCAAACTGAAAGCAGAAGGAGAGGTCTATAAAGATGCGGGAATGCAAACTGAAATAATGAACAAATGTTTCCAATTGGTTTTCACTAATGAAAGGGATTTTGTGGACGGGGAGGGAGAGACTAGAAATGTAGTGATAAAAGATATAAAAGTGGAAGTGCAGAAAGTGCATAAATTACTGGAAACTCAAGATGTAAGGAAGGTCCCAGGACCGGACGAAATTTCTGATTGGAGGAATGCAGAGAACAACTGGTGGATAAGATTCATGGTTAAATTGTGTGTTCTCTGGAAGAAGGGAAAGTGCCCCAGGAATGGAAGAGGGCCAGTGTGGTACCAATTTAAAAGGGAGGAAACAAAGAAGAACCCCTGAATTATAGACCAGTGTCCCTGACCAGCATGGTCACAAAATTGTGCAAGAGAATCCTGAAAGACAGATGGATGAACTATCTGGTGGAGATAAACGTTGTTGCTGAAAGTCAGTTTGGATTCAGAAGTGGAAGGTCGTGTGTTTCCAACTCCACGTTGAGTACACCGCTTCCTGTCCGATCAGCGAAGTTAAGGAACGTTGGGTCTGGTTAGTACTTGGATGGGTGACCGCCTGGGAACACCAGATGCTGTTGGCATCCCTATGTGTGGGGTTGGTGGAGGATTAGTGCCCCTCCCTGTAAAACAATTAACTCTAAGCCCTTGGCCACCCCATTTGGGATACATGGTGTCTGGCAATGAATGAATGAATGAATGAGCTTTTACTCGAGAGCAATTGATGCGCTACAGGAGAGAGACAGTTGGGTGAATTGTGTGTATTTAGATTTGGAGAAGGCCTTTGACAAGGTACCCCATAAGTGACCAGTTGGAAATTGGAGCACATAGGAGGACTGAAGGGAAACACCCTGGAGTCAATGAGAGTCTTTTTGAGAGAGACAAAATGAGGACAGTAATAAAGGACAGGATGTCTGGATGGAGCGAAGTAACATGTGGAGTCCCACAGGGCTCGGTGTTGGCGCCAATAATGTTCCTGATTGCTTAAACCATATGATAGATAGAATGAACAGTTGTGCAAGTCTGTTTGCTGATGATGCAAAGATCTTGAGAAGAGTAGAAGTTGAGGAAGACTGTAAAATGCTGCAGGAGGACCTGGATGGGATTCATGATTGGAGCCGGATGTGGGAAATGAAATTCAACGCAAAAAAATGTAAAAGATTGGAAATGGGTATAAGTACCAAGAGTCCATCACTGAATTATTTGATGTTGAATGAACCATTCACAAAACTGAGAGAAGAGAATTATTTGAGAGTGTTGTTCCAGGATAATTTTTCACATGAAAACCACATTAACGAGACAGTTAGAGAGACATGTAATCTCTTGACTAACATAGGAGTAGCATTTCCTTACATGGATGAGGAGGTGATAAAAAAATTGATAGTGGCCATGATGCGTTCCAGGTTGGAATATGCGGCAGTAGCGTGGTCCCCACACAAAAAGAAAGATATAAACAAGATTGAGAAAATACAAAGAACAACAACCAAGATGGTCCCTAACCTGGCAGATCTGTCGCTCAGAGAGGCTAGAAAAGCTGGATCTGCCTTCCTTAGAAGAAAGGAGAGTGAGGGACGATATGATTGCAGTGTTCAGGGCCATGATGGGAGTAGAAAAAATTGACAGAAGATCTGTTTGTATGGGATGGGAGAATAATGATGGAACACGGAATGAAACTGAAAAAGCCAAGTTGCTTGAAGAATATCAAGAAATATAGTTTCCCATATAGATGCATAGACCTGTGGAATAGCCTGGACAAAGAGATCATCCAGTCTAAAAGCTTAAGCAAGTTCAAAGCAAAATTTGACCTAGTGAGAAACAGAGACGGGACCCCACGAGTGGAGCTCATTCCTATACGTCACAGCTAGGTAAATGCAACTAGGTAAATACTGTATACACACATACAAATACACAAACACACACACATGCATATGGATGCACACACACACACACACACACACACACACACACACACACACACACACACACACACACACACACACACACACACACACACACACACACACGAGGCACCGAGCAGAGAGGATGCACGTCACATTGCTCAGCATTCTGGCCAAACCTGGCCAAGTGGCCATACCTAAATTAGTATCTTTATGTGAGTCAAGCTCTGTACCAGGTTAAACTAAATGGTGTCCTAATATAAAAGAGGAAGTTTTAAGTAAGACTGTTGTTCAAATAGTAAAATAAACTAAGTAGTGCAGGAATGCACCCAGCAGGCAGTATCAGAAGATTAGTTGTTTTGTCTGCGCCAGGGAATGTAAGTAGAATCTGTGCCCTTAGCACCGCATGATGTCCACCTGCTTTAGTTAAGCAAATCTGGAAATGAAAAGGGATAAAGCTGGAAAGCAGGATGATGATTTCTACCAGGAACTGGTTGAAATGGAGACGTACAATAAGCTGGTAGAATGGGTAAACAGGTTGGAGATGGCATTTCAGAATGAAATGGAGATGGTATTTCAGAATGAAATGGATGAAATTAAGAAACAGTTGCACATGCAGAAGGAAGAAATAGAAAAATTAGGAACGGAAGTCAACATGAAAGACACAACAATAGATGAGCTGACAGTAGAAATGAGTTCACTTAGAAGGAAAATTAGTGAAATGGCAAGTACAGTAGTCAACCATGAGAGTATCATGGAAGTGTTCAAAAATGATACAGAGACAATTAGACAAGTAAGCAATTTGATAGATCAGAGCAGTGATATTGAGGAGAAGATACCGCAGGTGAATGAAGCGATGCAAAGCTACAAAAATGATGTGGAAACCACATATGCTGAAATGGTGAAAATAAAGAAAGACTTAGAAACAAGGGTTGAAGAAAAAAGCATCAAAAAGGAAGTGAAAAGAAAAATCCAAAACAATCCTAAATTGGTCAGAGATTCAGCAGATATCAGCAAATCTGTAGTAATCACTGGTATAGAAGAGGAAGAAATAAATAACAAAATCTCGAGAGACAAAAAGGAAGCGGCAAAAGTAATGAGCATATTGAAGGAAGTATCAGTGGAAATCTGTAATAAAGACACAGAGGAACACAAAAGGCTAGGGAAATATGAGAGAAATGAGTCAAGGCTGCTAAAGGTAACCTTCCAGAGTGTAAACACTGGAGGAGATACTAAAAAATGCAAATAAACTCATGGAAAAAAAGGAATTCAAAAATGTATGGGTAAAAAGATGCCTAACTCAAGAGGAACTGGAATTACTAAAAGAGAAGAGGGAGGAAGCAAAAACAAAGAACGAGGGAAGATCAGAGGAGAAGGAGAATACATTTTTCTACAAAGTAGTTGGATTGCAGGTTCGAAAGTTGTACATAACCAGGAGGGAATAAAAAGGAGGAAGGTAGTAAACCCAAGTCATGACAAATATGTAAACAAGATGATTAAGTTGATGTACTCAAATGTAGATGGAATGGTATCTAAATTATTAGAGATGAATGACTGTATCAGAGAAAATGAACCACATATAATATGCCTAACTGAAACAAAATTAACACCAAGGATATCAAATGACATCCTAAACTTAGAGGATTACAGTATATGGAGAAGAGATAGGAACTTAAAAAAGAGAGGAAGAATTATAATATTAACAAAGAAAAATCTAAAAGTCAATGAAATAAAACTAGATATACCTTTACTAGTAGAACTGATTGCAGTAGAGATCAATACATCTGAAGGGAAGGTAATTGTAGCAAATTTATACATGCCACCCAGATCAAACACATGGGAAAGAGGCGAATATGAGGATCTGTCAGAGAGTACAATTCAGAGTTTAAGAGCAGTACTACATAGAATGGAAGAGAAATTGGACAGAATTATACTAACTGGAGATTTTAATACAAATATAAATTGGAATACTCTAGATATAATAAGCCAAGAAAGCTGTAGGGACCAAAATCTCCTGGATCTCGTGCAGGAGTTTTTCCTAATGCAACATGGAAGGGAAAGCACCAGATAAAGTGGACTCGGTGTACCCTCAGTACTAGATCATATATTTACTGGGCAAGAAAACGATATTGACAGTTTAATGTACCACCCTCCATTCGGCAAAAGCAACCATGCAGTACTAAATTCCAATTTCAGGATTGCATATGACATAGTTAGCAGCAATGAAAGTTACAAAAAGAGCCTAAATTATAAAAGGGAAACTACCATGACCTAAAGAAGTACTTCTTTGAAATAGATTGGGAAAAGGAGCTTAGAGGAGATTTAAATGCTATATATAAAAAATTCTGTGAACTTTATGAAATAGGAGTCCAGAAGTACATCCCACAGCACAGAGAGGCAGAAAATAAAATAAATGGTTTAATACAGAATGTAAAAAATCAAAAGGAAAAGAAATTTGTTGTGGAATAGATACAGAAGACACAATAGTGAAAGGGCATGTAACAACTACAAACAGGCAAGAAATGATTATACAAGAATAAGGAGGGAAGCCCAAAAACAGTTTGAGGAGGACTTCATAAATAAAAGTAGTGATCAACCGAAGCTATTGTACAGCTACATCCGAAGCAAAACCAAAGTAAAAGGGAAAATACAATCCCTTACGGTTGAGGGGATCACCTACATACAAGAGAAGGATATTTGTGAAGCAGTAAATAAGAATTTCCAATCAGTTTTTACAGAAGATAATTTTGAGAGGGACTGTGTGGAACATGCATGCCCACACATATTACCAGATATACAAATATCAGTAAAAGAAATACAGGAGGAGTTAAGTAAATTAGACAAAGGAAAAGCAAATGGTCCTGATGAAATTTCATGTTGGGTGCTACATGAATGTGCAAAGGAGTTAAGTAAACCATTATCTTTAATTTTCAAGGAATCCTTGGGTCAAGGAAAACTACCTGATATTTGGAAGAAAGCAAACATTGTTCCCTTATTCAAGAAAGGGGATAGACAAAGTCCACTCAACTACCAACCAGTATCACTAACCAGTGTTTTAAGCAAGGTATTAGAAAAGCTGATAAGAAAAGTTTGGGTAAATCATCTAGAAGAACACAATATGATAACAGAAAGACAGTTTGGTATCAGAAAGGGAAAATCATGTGTTACTAATCTGTTGAGCTACTATGATAGAGTAACAGAAACATTACAGAAAAGAGAAGTATGGGTGGACAGTATGTAATTAGATTTCAAGAAAGCATTTGACAAAGTACTGCACCAAAGACTTTTTTGGAAACTGCACCATCAAGGAGGAATCCAAGGCAAACTGTATTGTTGGATGCAAGATTTTCTCAAAAAAAGAGAAATGAGAACAGTACTAAGGGGAAATTACTCATCATGGAGGGAAGTGACTAGTGGAGTTGCACAGGGCTCAGTGCTGGCACCAATAATGTTTTTAGTGTATATAAATGATACAGACAGCAACATTGGAAGTGAAAGCTGTCTAAATATGTTTGCTGATGATGCAAAAATACAAAGGAAAATTACTAATGCAGACTCTTGTAAAGAGCTACAAGAAGACTTAAACTTCATGAATTGAGCAATACATGGGAAATGGAATTCAGTGTGAATTAGTGTCATGTAATCAAGTTTGGTAAAAGTGGAAAAAGACCTCATTGGGATTATAAGTTAGGAAATAAAACCCTACACATATCAGAAAGAGAGAAGGACCTACAGTAGATGTGATTATCAATAAGTTAAACAGACTATCTCTGGCTAACCACATCAATGAGAAGGTACAGAACATGTATACATTGCTTGCAAAGATGAGAGTAGCATTCACATATATAAATGAAGACATGCTGAGAAAGATAATAACATCATTCATCAGACTGACCCTGGAGTATGCTTCAGTAGTCTGGGGTCCTCATCTCAAAAAACAAACAGATAAGACTGAATAAGTTCAGAGGGCCGCTACAAGATGAGTACCAAGCTTAAGGGATCTAAGCTATGAAGAAAGACTAGAAAAACTGAATCTACCTACACTGCAGGAGAGATGGAAGAGAGGAGACATGTTTATGCTATATAAATGCATATCAGGGAAGGAGAAAATAGACATAAATGATCACATAACCTATGGGGATGCATCAGCAAGAGGACACTGCAAAAAACTGCATAAAAAGAGAGGTGATAAAGACGTAAGGAAATTTGTTTTCCCAAATAGGGCAATTGATCAGTGGAATGCACTACTGAATGATATGTATGATAAAAATGGTTTAAGACATGAGACAGTACGAGCTTGACTCATTCCTGTAAAGGTACAATTAGGTAAGAACACACACACACACACACACACACACACACACACGGAGAAGGTGAGCAGTGTATTGGAAGAGCATAAGGCAAAGTGGGCACACGTAGAAGAAGAACAGAAAGAAGTGGTCAGCTTAAGAGAAATCATCCAGGAAGAAAGGGAAATGAACAAGATAAAATTGAAAGAAAATGTAGTGAAAATACTGAAGAAAAAAGAGAAAATAGTGAGAGAAACTGTAGAAAGGAACAGATGCGTGGTAATATTTGGAAACAGGGAGGAGAAAGAGAAGGTTAGATCCATGAGACTCGAGAAAGACACGAACCTGGTAAGAGGAATATTAGGCAAGATTGATCCTGAAGGAGACAAATGGGTAAAAGAAATTGAAGAAGTAAGGAGAATAGGGCCTTATAAGAAAGGGGAAACAAGACCAATGAGAGAAGTTGTCAGCAGAAAGTGTAGTAGATGATATACTTAAAGTGACCTGGAAATTAAGCAAAGAGGCAGGGATGGAAAATATTATAATAAGAAAAGATTTGAATGAAGAAGAAAGAGAAGTTTTAAAATCATTGAAGGAACAAGTAAAGGAAAAAAATGATAAGAGGACAAAGGAAGAATGTAATACAGGTACTTTTTTTTGGAGAGTGATGGATATGAAAGTAAGGAAGTGGTATTTAAGGAAATAGAAGTGAAGGAAACTAAGGGGGATGGCTGTGAAAGATCAGAAGTTGAGGAGATGGTACTGATGGAGAGAAGGGGGTATAAAAAATATCAAAAATAATTTGAAGGTGATATATACTAATGTTGATGGTTTAATATCGACAAGGCTTGAAATTAACGATTTCTTGAGAGAACATGAACCTGATGTCATGTGCTTTGTAGAGACCAAATTACGAGAAGATATTGATGTTCATTTGGGAGATGGTAAATACAAACTGTGGAGAAAAGATAGAAAAGAAAAAAACGGGAGGAGGAGTGATGATAGCAGTGAAGAACAATATAAATGTAGATATTGTGGAAATGGGAGAAGGCAGGGCTGAAGCGATATATATGAAATTAGAAACTGGAGAGAATGTTAAGAGAGATATTGCTGTAGTGTATGTTTCCCCTAAGACGAGAGCATGGAATGATGATGAATACCATGAGATGTTGTCAGATATAGCTATTTAAAAAAATGATTGAGAAAAGCAATAATATAATTTTGGTGGGTGGCACAAAAGAAGAAAGCATACAATGAATGGATGAGAAATAGGGGCGTGGAAGAAGTTGAGAGGCGGAAGAGAGAGTTATATGTAGAAAGAAAGAGAGAGGTGAAAAGATTAGTAAGAGAGAGTAAGAAGAGAGTGGATGAGGAATTTGGAAGGAATTTGAGTGTTAAGTGGAGGGACTGTAAGAAAATGTTCTGGAAATAGGTGAAAAGAGTAAGACAGAGTGGAAGTGAAGTTAGCAGGGGAGTGAAAGACAAAAATGGTAGATTGCTAGTGGAGAAGGGAGAAAAAGTGAACAGGTGGAGAGAACATTTTAAGGAATTGTTGAACGTAGAGGATGGAAGTAATGCGAGTATAAGTGGCTGGGGAATGGCTGGGAGAAGGAGGGAGGTGAGAAGACAGGAAGAAATCAGTAGGATAGAAGTTGTGGAAGCAATGAAGAAAGTTAAATCGGGGAAAGCCCCAGGAATTGATGGAGTGTGTGGTGAAATGCTGAAGCATGGGGGAGAGAGAGTAGCAGAATGGATGTGGAAGATGTGCAGATTGGCCTGGGAGGAAGGTAGAGTCCCGGAGGATTGTAAGTCAGGTATAGTTATTCCCTTGTACAAAGGAAAAGGGGAAAAAGAAGTGTGTGGTAATCATAGGGGCATTTGTCTTCTTAGTATAATAGGAAAAGTGTATGGTAGGATACTTATTGACAGAGTTTGAGAAAGAACAGAGAAATTAGTTGGAGAAGAACAGGGAGGCTTTAGGAAGGGAAGAGGTTGTGTAGATCAGATATTCATTCTTAGATCTTTAGTGGAAAAGTTTCTAGAGAAGGGAAAGAAGCTGTATGCGGCATTCATGGATTTGGAGAAAGCATATGACAGGGTGGATAGCCAAGGATTGTGGAAAGTGTTAAGAAAATATGGAGTAGATGGGAAGTTGTTGAATGCTGTGAAGAGTATGTACGATGGTGCGAAGGCTGCAGTGCATGTGGATGGTGAACTAAGTGAATTTTTCTCTTTGAAAGTTGGGTTGAAACAGGGATGTGTCATGTCTCCATGGCTGTTCAATCTGTACATGGATGGGGTAATAAAAGAGGTACAAGGTAGGGTAGTGGATGTTGGAGTGGCCCTGGTGAGAGAGGATAGTGTTTGGAAACTCCCTGTACTGTTGTTTGCAGATGATACTGTGTTGTTGAGTGAAGACGAAGGGGAGCTGCAAGGCTTGGTGGATGAGTTTGGGAGAGTGTGTAAGAAACGGAATCTAAAGGTGAATGTAGGGAAGAGTAAAGTGATGGTCTTTGAGAGAGGTGAAGTCAGTGAATGTACAGCGAGGTTGGATGGTGAGGAATTGGAAAATGTGAGTACGTTTAAGTACTTGGGTAGTGTGATGAGTAAGGATGGCGGTTTGGAGGGTGAAGTGCTTGAAAGGGTACAGCAGAGAAGAAAGGTTGCTGGTTCTTTGAAAGCAGTGATAAGAAACAGGAAAGTGAGCATGGAAGTGAAAAAGTTACTACATGACAGTATTGTGATACCTACTCTAACGTATGGAAGTGAAGCTTGGACATTGTTGGAAGGACACAAGTCAAGAGTGAGAGCAATGGAAATGAGTTATTTAAGAGGAACCTGTGGAGTCACATGGAGAGACAGGCTGATGAATGAGGATATAAAGGAGCGTTGTGGTGTGGATGTGGATGTGATAGGAAGCGTTATGAGGAACATACTGAGGTGGTTTGGCCATGTGGAGAGGATGGAGGGTGAAAGACTGACGAAGAGAGTGTATGTGAGTGAGGTGGAGGGGGGAAGAGGGAGGGGAAGGCCGAGGATGAGATGGAGGGATGGGGTGGAGAGATATATGAGAGAGGGGGGTGTGAGTTGGGAGCAGGGGAGTGAAATGGCGGGGGACAGGGCGACTTGGAGGCGATTTGTTTGTGGCCACCCCAAACGGGATTGAGGCGTCTGGCAATAGATAGATAGATAGATAGATAGACTTTAGCTGTAAAGAGGTGAACTGGGAGGAATGGTACTCAGGAGGTGGCGAGGATTCATGAGGCACTGTGTTATTAAATATAATAATGAATAATGTGATGACACAATGGGTTAAAGAAGAGACACAGTATCGAGGTGAGGACACACCAGCAAGGTTAGATTTACTGTTTACCAAAGAACCCGATGTAATAGAATCATTGAAATATCTCTGTCCTATAGGAAAAAGTGATCATGTGGTCATTGAGTTCCAGATGATAATAGGGAACGTCGAGCCAAGAGATGAGCTTAATGGACAGGGAAGATACAACTTTGGGAAAGCAAATTTTACAGGATTTAGAAACTTTTTTGAAAATTCAGATTGGAGAAAATTCTGAGAAACAAGAGAGATACAGAGGAAGTGGGATATCTTTCTAGGCCTCTATAATTTGAGAGTGGAAAAATTTGTACCAAGAGTAAGAGGGAAAGAAAACAGGAAAGGAGTGGTTTAATAGAAGGTGTATGAGAGCAAGAAGAGAGAGAGATAAGGCATGGAACAATTGGAGAAAGAGAGGTAACAACAGAACAAAGGAAGAATATAAAAGAATTAGAAATGAATACACAAGAATACACAGAGAAGAAGAAAGGAATTTTGAAAAAGGTATAATAGACAAATGCAAGGATGAACCCAAACTGTTTTATAGATATGTTAATGGCAAATTGAAACAAAAGGAAGGAATCACCAAACTGAAAGTAAAAGGAGAGGTCTATAAAGATGCAGCAATGTAGACTGAAATAATGAACAAATGTTTCCAATTGGTTTTCACTAATGAAAAAGAGTTTGTGGAAGGGGAGGGAGTGATTAGAAATGTACCGGTGATAAAAGATATAAAAGTGGAGGTACAGGAAGTGTATAAATTAATGGAAACTCAAGATGTAAGGAAAGCCCCAGGACCTGATGGAATTTCTAATTGGGTACTGAAGGAATGCAGAGAACAACTGGCGGATAACATTCACAGTTTAATCGTGTGTTCTCTGGAAGAGGGGAAAGAGCCAGAAGAATGGAAGAGGGCAAATGTGGTACCAATTTATAAGGGAGGAAACAGGGAAGAACCCCTGAATTATAGACCAGTGTCTCTAACCAGCATGGTCGCAAAATTGTGCAAGAGAATCCTGAAAGACAGATGGATAAAATATCTGGAAGAGATGAATATTTTGGCTGAATGTCAGTTTGGATTCAGAAGTGGAAGGTCATGTGTTTCAAACTTGTTGAGCTTTTACTCAAGAGCGATTGACGTGGTACAGGAGAGAGATGGTTGGGTGGATTGTGTGTACTTAGACTTAGAGAAGGCCTTCGACAAGGTACCTCATAAGAGACTAATGTGGAAATTAGAATGTATAGGAGGACTGAAGGGGAAACTTCTGGAATGGATGAGAGACTTTTTGAGAGACAGACAAATGAGGACAGTAATAAATGATAGGATGTCTGGATGGAGGGAAGTAACAAGTGGAGTCCCACAGGGCTCAGAGTTGGCGCCAGTAATGTTCCTGATTTACTTAAATGATATGGTAGATGGAGTGAACAGTTTTGCAAGTCTGTTTACTGATGATGTAAAGATCTTGAGGAAGGTAGAGCTTGAGGAGGATTGTAAAATGCTGCAGGAGGATCTAGATAGGATACATGATTGGAGCTGGATGTGGGAAATGAAATTTAAGGTAAAGAAATGTAAAATATTGGAAATGGGTAAAAGTACCAGGAGGCCATCACTAAATTATTTGTTGGGTAATGAATTAATCACAAAAATGAGAGAAGAGAAGGTTTGGGAGTGCTGGTCCAAGATAGTTTGTCACCAGAAAAGCACATTAACAATATATTTGAAGTTACTTATAAACTCTTGACTAACATAAGAGTAGCATTTCATTATATGGATGAGGAGATGATAAAAATATTGATAGTGGCCATGATCCGCCCCAGGTTAGAATATGCAGCGGTAGTGTGGTCCCCACACAAAAAGAAAGACATAAACAAGATTGAGAGAATACAAAGAACAGCAACCAAGATGGTCCCCAGTCTGGCAGACCTGTCATACAGAGAGAGGCTTGAAAAGCTGGATTTGCCTTCCTTAGAGGAAAGGAGAAAGAGGGGAGACATGATTGCAGTGTTCAGGACCATGGTGGGAGTAGATAAAATTGACAAAGAAGATCTGTTTTTATGGGATAAGAGAGCAACAAGAGGATACGAAGTGAAATTGAAAAAGTCAAGCTGCTTGAAGGATATTAAGAAATATAGCTTTCCTTACAGAAGTATAGACTTATGGAATAGCCTGGACAAAGAGATTGTCCAGTCTAAAAACTTAAATGAGTTTAAAGCTAAATTTGACTTATTGAGAAACAGCAACGGAAACCCATGAGCATAGTACATTCCGTTTATATCACAATTAAGTACATTATGTAAATACATAAGTATGTAGAACGACTTAGACGAAAAGTTGGTGCATGAGAAAAACATTCATGTGTGTAAAGATAGCCTTGATAAATGTGGATATGGAGACAGGACAACACGAGGATTGCTCAGTTCCTGTATACTACAAATAGGTAAATACACACACTCACACAGACACACAGACACACACACTGCTCGCTGGCTTAGTGGTAACCCTCTCACCTAGCATCTGCTAAGACGGCAGTTCACACCTCGCTTAGGATGTGAAACGTTTCACTGACAAAGCGAGTGGTCACTGTCCCCGTTGGGCAAGGGGATGGGTGTGTGCCCTTGGATCAGACTATATGAGCTCAGCTCTCTTCTTGGAGGTTAAAATGTTGATGATCACAATCATCATGTGTTCCTGACTGACCTGGTGGGAAAAAAAAAAAAAAACACATTCAGAGAGCGAGAGAGAGAGAGAGAGAGTGCATGTGCATGGGTGTGTGTTTCTCCACATGTGCATATACATGTGTGCATGAGCTTGCATGTGTGTGTGTGTGTGTGTGTGTGTGCATGCATGTGTGTACATGTTGGTGTGTGCATAGGTGCATGCATGCATGTGTGTGCATGTATGTGTGCACGTGTTCATGCATATGTGCATGTTGTATGTTTCTCCGCACGTGGATACGCATGTGTGCGTGAGCTTGCATGTATGTGTGTGTGTGTGTGTGTGTGTGTGTGTGTGCATAGGTATGTGTATGCATGTGTGTGCATGTATATGTGCACGTGTTCATGCATACATGCATGCGTGCATGCATAAACAAGCACTTGCGGGCAACTTACTAGGCCACCAAAAGTAGGCCATAAGTCAGACTGGACCAGCACATGAATATGTCCTCCATGCTTTTGAGCTCAAGCTCAAGGCTTAAGGAATAATCATCAGTGCCTATGTGGCAAAGATATGGCCAGAGTAGCATGTGATTTAGCACTGACACATCCCTTCACCCATGCATATGTGGCAGAGATGTGGCCAGGCTTGCTGTCGCTCTGGCTGTGAGACATCCCCTCAACCCACGTCTATGTAGTAGTGATGTGGCCAGGCTAGCATTGGCTTTGGCACTGACACATCTCCTCAGCCCATGCATATGTAGTAGAGATATGGCAAGGCCGGCATTGGCTTTTGCACTGACATATCTCAGCCCATGCATATATGGGATAGATGTGGCATGGCCAGCATTGGCTTTGGCACTGACACATCTCCTCAGCCCATGCATATATGGGAGAGATGTGGCAAGGCCAGGATTGGCTTTGGCAACGACACATCTCCTCACCCCATGCATATATGGGAGAGATGTGGCAAGGCCAGGATTGGCTTTGGCACTGACACATCTCCTCAGCCCATGCATATATGGGAGAGATGTGGCAAGGCCAGCATTGGCTTTGGCACTGACACATCTCCTCAGCACATGCATATATGGTAGAGATGTGGCAAGGCTAGCATTCGCTTTGGCACTGACACATCTCCTCAGCCCATGTCTATATAGGGGAGCTGTGGCCAGACTTGCACTTGTTTTGGCACTGACACATCTTAACCCACACATGTGTGGTAGAGATGTGGCCAGGCTTGCGTTAGCACTGGCACTGACACATCTCCTCACTCACAGATATATATGGTAAGCTACAGAGGAGAAATTATTGATATGGATAATAATCTGGGAAGAGAAACTCAGCCCTTGAGCTTCAAGCTTTGGGATCACAGTCCACGACGGAGACGGCAACCTCCGAATTAAGTGATATTATCTCTACAGTTATCAGCTATCAAAATTACAGTACAGTATATCGGAAAGGACAAGCATAATCCATGAAATTCGGGGATTGAGATGATAAAGGGAGTAACCTGAGAAGAAGTATTTGCATTAGAGTGCAGCTCAAAGAGTATACATAACCAAAATACTGTCAGAAATTTTCTTGTATTGCATGGTCATTTTAGCACCAACAGCGAAAGGCAAAAATTTTGTGTAAGATATTCTTGGATGCATTAACACTTATTGCACAAAAATGTGTGATTAATGCAGTTAACCCCTACACCGCGGGCTTGTTTACCAATGACTTGCGTGTCCCGCGGGGTTATTCGGGCTCCGACAGACTCTCAAAAAATATTTGCCAAAAATCAGTTATTAGTCCTAGAATAATAAAATTACATATGCTTATGGCACATACCTTCAGCTTTCTCCTGGAATGATTGTTGAGCCTTCGTCGGTTACCGTAGGACTTGTGGAGACCTCTGAAGTAGGGTAACGAAGTCTCCACTTTACACTTCCCGACAACCCGTAATATGATTACCACAGCCAGATACAAACACTATAAACACTATTCTACAATTTTCAAGTAGTTTGGGATCCATACTAAAAAAAAAAACACTGTGAAAGCAATGGAAATTACGAGCGCATCTGATCGTCGCACTTGCGCTAGTTCGCTCTAGGCACTCTGTCATTTATTATTCATAAAACCCCTCACACTTTATATTTCTATTACTATATCACACTTATGTATATCTGGAGTCTTTCTCCATAAGTTTCCTTCTGTCGTATTAGTTTATTGTCACTGAAGTCATTCAATTTTTCATTCAGTAAAATACGTAGAGAGCCACGGATTCACTTTCACTGTTATAACATAAATTATTTGTACTCATATTCTTATATTACTAATTACTTACATTACTATTTACATTTTCTATTCTATTTTCAATATTTACCCTGCTATTTTACTTACACTATGTTATTCACTGTCACTTTCAGTAAGATAAAACTATAATACACTGTTCAATCATATGAACTGAACATCCATTGCTTTCACCTGCTATTTACACATTATTTACACATTTTTTCCAAATAATTCTGCTTCCACACTTGCACTGTTAGAACTGCTTCTGGCTGTGGTAATCGAAGAAGCAGGTAACAGAGAGGGGAACCTGGCACTCAGCGCACTGCCAAGAGGTGCGTTTGTGCTCAGGTGTGCGACGTGTGGTATGGGCACATACCTGACACCTGCGAATCGCAGCCTTCCTTTTCCCTGTGGCGGGCATTAGGTCAAGTCTGTGCCGATCCATATACGCCCTCTGCTCAAGTCAGTCGGGAAGTGTAACTGGATGGCGCCTTGGAGTTGCTGCTTGCACCCTACCATATCTTTCCAGCAGCTGCTGGACACAAGTCCTGGCGAACAACCTCAGGGAGAAGGACTTGGTTGGCTTGACCTTCATCTTGTACAGGATGAAGGCGTTCAGCATCGTCATATCTATCAGATGCAGAAAAACTTTCCTGTACCACCTAGTATTCTTCCTGAGGCAGTGGATCTCACCAATCATCATGTCGGACTTGTCCACCAGCCGCATGTTGATATTATAGTCCAACACAGCATCAGGTTTCATCACAGGTTCGCCTGTCCTACGATCGACCTTCCCACTGTCTCTCATCTCCCCCTTATGTACGGGGGTGAGCATGTGCACGACTCTCTTGTCATGCCACCGTATTGCCAGCATCTTCTCAAACTTGCGTAGGTGCACGTCTCCTCGCTGCGAGGTTCCCGCCTCTGGGAATTTGGGGAAGTTGGCACGATTACTTTTCACAGTGCCGCAGGAGCCAATGCCGTGCTCAGAAAGGTATTTGGCAAGTTTCGGTGCTGTATAGTAGTTGTCTGTATACAGCACATGATTCCCACCAAAATACTTTTCTAGGAGCACCTTCACTACACAGCCTGAGAAGCCAAGGGGGTGTGTTTTATCGAGATCGACAGTGCTGGCTGAATATATGACGAAGTCAAGGATGTACCCCATCTTACAGTCGCACAGTACAAAGAACTTAATTCCAAAGCGATGGCGTTTGCTTGGAATGTACTGAACAAACCGAAGATGTCCTCTGAACAAAACCAAGGATTCATCAATGACAACCTTCTGAAAGGGGTGGAAGAATGACATGAACTTATCCTTCATTCTGCTCAGAATCTCCCGGATCTTCCAGAGTGGGTCGGTTTGGGAAGGTACATTGTTGTCGGCAAAGTGCAGGTTTCCCATGATGTTCCGGAAGCGATCTCTGGCCATGTGCTTATTGAAAGTGGGTGAGGGTAGTAAGGGGTCCATGGACCAGTATTCTTCCAACTCATGCTTCTTGGAGTGTGGCATGAGAAGCATGAGGGCAAAGAACACATACAGCTCCTGCACTCCCAGCATGGACCACTGTTGCATCTTGGCTGCACCTGTACCACTTGCAGCACGTTGTGATTCATACCTGTTGGTTTCATCACATATGTGCTGCATGACTTCATCATCTAGGAAGACCAAAAGGTAGTCGACACACTCAGCATTTTCGTCCATAGTGAAGGCAGGCTGAACTCCTGAGGAGCTCTCATCAAAAACATGATTTTTGGGGACAAAATCTGACTCTTCCGTCCACGCGAAGGCGTCCAGGATTCCCTGTCGTGGCGGTGTAGGGCGGGTGGTGGTGGTGGTGGTGGAGGTTGGCTGTGAGGGAGGTTTATCTCGGTCAAGGTCACTCTCACTGACCCTAGGTTGCCGTACAGCACTAGCAGCCCTTACCCTACTAGCTACACTACTTTTCACTCTCCTTGATTTACCTCTACGGCCTGCCTTCACTGTTGATGCTGGTGGTGACTCCGAAAACGAAGACTCCGGAAATAACTCAGCCGACGATGATGAAGAGATGAGTAAAGTGGGGCTTGGGGAACGGGGAGGTGAATGCACTCGTGACTCATGGCGGGCTGGGTCACGTGGGGGCATTGTTCTGGGGCTAACTGCCGCCTTTTCACTCCCTTCCCAAATTCTTGTCCTTGCTGCACTAAAGGCTCCTTTCCCTTGGAGCTAGACACTGATTCACTTACTGTAGCACTCGTTGTTGCTGTTTCTGGCGCGATAACCTCACCCGGCTCATCACACAATTCACCCGAATCGTCATAGTCACTGTCCATCATTATCATGGACAATTCTGCCAGTTCACGTGCCACTGCAGAGTCACTAAGGCCTTTCCTGCTTGCCTCACCACTTTTCTTAGGAGTAGAGGTCACGGGGCCCTTTGCAATGGGCGCAGATGCGGCAGGAATGGCGGGGCGCGAGTGCAACATGGTTTCTCTACAGCGGAGGACAAGGAACTAAATGCCGCGGCTTATCTGAGAAGGGAAGGGTTGACAGTGACACTTTAGGCTGACTGCTGCTAACTTACAGGCTAATTTTTTATAGGTAGAAAATCTCGGCAATAAATAAAGAAATAGGTAGTTCCAGGTGAATGTAAATGTCAGTTAGGATTCTCCCTTCCTTTCTGATATATATTTTTATTACAGACATCGATTACAAGGCATAAATCAAAGGGGAAATTACCGTGGTAATGTAGCGAATGAATGCACGTGAGGTTTTGTCAGGTGATAATTAGCCAATTTCTGGTGTATAACACTATCACTTACCTGTTTTTTTTTTTGGTATATATTATTTTGTATAAGTATAGGGCATAGGGCTTATTTCAATGGATGAAATCTGTGGAAAAATCAGGGGGAAATTTGCGTAGCGCAGCTCGGCGTGGGAGGTGAGAGGAGAGGGTAATGGAGGGCAGGTAGGGAGGGGAGTCACAAAGGGGGTAAAATCGCTAAATTGTCAACAATGGATGGGAGTACAGATGAGATTTGGAGTGCTGACTAGTGTTGGACATTGGCAGTACTGATAGATGATACAAGCCACCACTTGAGAGCCCGGGATAATTCAAAATAACACAGAATCACAAAAGTGACGTCCCGCGGTATGATCCATTGTGGCCGAGCGTCACGAAAGTGACGCCCCGCGGTTAAGGGGTTAAACATTTCAGTGTCATATTAGTTTTCTGAAGAAATAATTAAATATGTAACCATAAACATTGAAAAAATATAAATAAATAAATAAATGCACGTAATGCAGTAACTCATATTCTGTGTACAGTAATCCCTCCAGTATCCGACATAATAGAGCCATAGGCAGGTCCGGATAGCGGTCCTGTCCGGATATTGGGCCCCAGCTTATGGACTTGTACTTATGGACCCTAACTCAGAGAAACACCTATACAACTCCCTCTGGACATGCATAGCACCTATTTAAGATCCAAATGACACCAATAAGGCACATAAAAGACTGAAATAAATGCAAAAGAATCTTAAAATGAGGTTTTTGAGGTAGGTTCATACAATATTCAACATTCTGGGTACTTACAAGTCCCTGGCTCCTGGACTGGTAATTATGGACCGTAACCTACCCTAACTCAGAAAAACACCTTCCTACTTCACATGCATAGCACCTAAGATGCAGCATATTCACACCAATAAGGACATAAAAGAGTGAAATGAGGTGTTTGAGGTAAATATAGTATGGAAAATACAGTAGAGTACAGTATGAAACATTCTGCCTACTTACAGCAAGTCCATGGCCGTCTCGATGAATAACCGCCTCCTCTCGGACTCTGACAGTAAGAAGGATTTCCTGAAGCACTTGCAGTACACTGTTCATGAAGTCTTGCACTGAAGTCATTCGCACTCAGAAGTCCATTCTCTTCACACTGCGCACTCTTGTCTAACTTATGCTCCATTGTAACTTACTAAGTTTTGCACTCTGCACTTTAACTTTTTCCACTCATAATCATTTTCAAAAGCAAAAACACACAAGTCTATTTACGTTAAATTTAGTTCAGAAATTGTCTTTTCACTCACAACTGTAAATCCTTAACACAGTGCACTGTTTTTTTCACTGCACAACACTGTAAATTCCCTTGTGGTCTAGTGGAGAGGTTCTTGGCGTCTATTCACTGTCAGAGTTCGAGAGTATCACTGGCAGGTGACCTAGGGGTGCGTCGCTGGGTCGTGATGATGGCGTACCCACTGCAGACGACTCTGAAGACAGAAGCAAACTCACGTCGAGCGGTGACTCCACCGTGGCTGATGTGCTGGGCTGTGGCTCGGAGCATGAGGGCCTGTCTTGGGGAGGCAATGGAGTGGAGCCAGGGCTGGGCACAGCGGGGGTCAGGGGCCTGAAAAAACTGTCAGTTGTTGATTGACGCAAAGAACGACGATTCTGATGATTGATGATGCACTGCCTGAAAACACGCACTTCCTCCACAAGTCCCAAGGGCCCCATCTCCCTGTCACAGTCCGGGTGTTCCAGGTAGTCGAGAACGAACTCTAGGTGTTCCCGGAATGCGCTCAGCTTGGGGATGGCTGGAGTTGTGTCACGCTGAGAGGAGTCCGCATCATCGTTGCCGTCCTCGTCGGAATCTTCAAGCTGGGTACTGACACCTGCAACTGAAGATGCGATCTCGATATCAGACAAGGTCTGATACCCAGGATTCCCCTCGTCTTCATCCAACCACTCCCGCACATCGTCCACATCAACATCGTCGCCATGCGTATGTAGACGTGCATGGAAGTCATCCACATCAAAACCTAGGAAATCGTACTCCACATCCGTTCCGAGAAGCAGACGAGACCAACCATTTTCTAGAGTCTTGACAGGGACTTCCTTCCATCCACTGGCCCAGTTGTAGATTGCAGACTTGATGTTGTATCGGCGAAGGTTTTCCAAAGTCCGCTGGCCTCGCGTGTCCCGTCCCTCCCTCGCTCGTCCTCGTCTAACGAGAACAACCATCACCTCGTCCAGGAACTTCCGTCGGTATCGGCGCTTTGTTGCCACGATCACTCCTTGGTCCATTGGTTGGATGAGAGCAGTCGTATTAGGTGGCAGAAACATGCACCTAATCCAGCCATTCTCAGCCACCAAGTCCTTGTCGCACGGGTGGGCAGGTGCATTGTCAAGGAGAAGGAGGGCCTTTACCTGGTCATGTGGGATTCCCAGTGTCTCCATCTGGTAATGTATGACCTCCTTGACGAAGTGGCGGTGGAACCAGTCTTTGAAGATCTGGGCTGTAAACCATGCCTTCAAACAATGGTACCAGATGACAGGAAGGACATCCATCACCCCACGAAGACACTGAGGCTGCTTTGCACAGCCAACAATAACGAGCTTAAGCCGGTGCATGCCGTTAGCATTGGCACAACACAAAGCAGATATCCGTTCCTTGGAGAGCTTGCGGCCAGGCACACGCTTCTCCGTTTCCTCGGCTAGAATGTTCGTTGCCAAAGACCGATAGAATAAACCAGTTTCATTAGTGTTGTAGACTTGACCGAGAGTGAGGCCCTCCCTGTAGATCAAGCTCTTCACCTTGTGCCGAAACTCGTCAACTCCATCCTCGTTAGCATCCAAAGCTTCGCCATGAGCTTTACGGTTGGTAAGGCCATGCCGTAACTTGAATGCGAAGAGCCAACCCTCAGATGCCTTGAAGTCTAGAGCATCGTGAAGCCTGACGAACTTCTCAGCAGCAGCTCCGTACTACGTACCCTCACACCAGCAGCACATTGCTGTCGATACCAAATCAACGTGGAGTGGTCAGCATCAGCAAACTTGGGAGTAAACATCACCTTCCTCTCCACGTTGCGTTTGCTTCTCGACGAGAAGTCAGCCGTGTACTGCTTGAGTTTGTCTCGGGATCTCTTAATATCAAACAAAGTAGATCTGGCCAGGTTGAACTTGCGGAGGATGCGGGAAGAAGACCACCCCGCATCTACTTTCTCCAATATCTCCCGTTTCTTCTGCAGAGTCAACACCACTCTCTTCCTCTTCTCAGGCGGCGGGGCCATCATCACACACTTGAAGGAGGGGCACGAGAGCAGCAGGAGTGCCTGCAGCAGGTAAGGCACCACCACAAAAGCGAGCACGTGGGCAGCCATGATGACGAGCGTGCACTTGCGATGAGAGACAGGTGGAAAGTGGGGAGGATGCAGGGGCGCTCTAGCGGACGTCGGAGGAATGACGCGCCACAACAAAGCTGTCCCGTGCCCCGCGCGCTAAGTTCATATTACTGGCGGGATTTTTTTTTTTTTTTTTTTTTTTTTTTTTTTTTTTGGGCGGTTTTCGGACCATTTTGGGAATATTGGATTCCAGGACGATTATGTCTGGTTAGTGGGGATGTTCGGATATTAGAGGGATTACTGTCACGAGGCACATACGATAATGTATTGTTTCTACAGAAGTGATCTGGAACTCAGCCTAACAGATGTATAACTTTTAGCTCAATTTTTGCAGTAAACTTCTGTTTTAGTTACAGAAGCATCATTCCCATGGTAATATATTTTATCCAGTAATACGTCATGAAATTGGATGTAAATTATGCATCTAAGAAAATTTTTCTTGTGGCGAGGTCATCAAGATCGCAGTTATTTTACAAATCTCGTCAAAACAAAGGAACCCTCATAATGGCAATGTAGTGTCTCTATTTCACCATGGTGTTGTAGCCTACCTCAGATTTAAACATCATGAATACATATTGCCCTTAAAATTAAGCAGCCTCATGTTAATGACACTTTGTTGGTTTTAGCCTCAAGATGTTTATAATGTGCGGGTTAGAATAAGATTAATTATTGGTATTTCTGAGATGTGTACGGACATAGGAACTCCTTGTCTGTAATGTGACATTAAATTTTTATACCTAGCGCCACAGGTTAAAAATGAAAGTTATAATAATTGCTTCAGCGGAATGCTTTGAATTGTGAGGGAATATTTGGAAATCATTGGCAAATACAATATTGTAATTGTTTTTGTGCATCCGCTCATGTTTTAATGTGAATGATAAATGCTACATTATGAAAGGGTTCAACATTAGATTATCTACTGAGGTCAAAGGTTTTTGCTGCTTTCACTATGATGCCATTATTAAAAAAAAAAAAAAAAAAAAAAAAAAAAACTATTATGAAGTGCATTCTCAGACATGGCATAGCTACACTAGTGAAGCTAAATTCTAATTGGGTTATCTCAAAATGCAACTTGAATCACTTGATGTAAAGATTGCAGTGTTACCACATGAAATGCGGAAGGCTTGGCTAGTGAGGTACAGCCGACAGCAGAAGTTCGTCCCTCTTAGCGTGCGTGATACGAGCCTGTTGATCTGGTAACACTGTATGAGATAGAGTTGACAGGTACGCTTTAAATGGCTAATATTAAAGAAATGTGTTCGGAGATAAGAACACATTCCCTAATGATAATATTAATTTGTAGCAGGTGGGATAATGTTATTGTGAAATGTTTGACACTGGTGTATGAAGATTCTTCGTTACGGACACAGACGCCTAGGATTACTTGGACTGGACTGATGTTGCCAGCAAGTATTATATGAAATATTATAGAACGATTGCAGTCCTGAAGGTGAGGTTGCAAGAAAACACTAATTACGATGTCAGTTACACACTAAACAAACACAGAAACTGCCAGTTCGTGTTTCGCCAGTATGCGGTTTAGTTTTACAAGTTAAATCACTTCCTTTTCCGACCTCTCTCCCCACCCGCCTCTTCTCTTCCTAGTCATGCTCTGCCATCATCCACGTTTTATCGTTAATGCTGAATACCGTATGTCTGTAGATAAACTGTGGGAAACAATATAAAAGTGTCAAATGAGCTTCATTTCCTCCTCCATCGCTTGAAATGTTATCCATGACTTGAATATAAATGTTAGTAACATGAATTAATCGTCACTGTGGTGGTTAGGAGACATTACTCGTCACATTATATAACATTTACATAACCATCGTTAATACAGTGCTCCAAATACACTCCCTCTCCACCCCCTCGCCGTCTCCTCCCCTCCCCCTTCCACTGTCTCCATCACTTCTCCCCCCTCCCTTCCCCCCCCTCTACCAGTACCCCTTGTTTCTCTCCCTCAACACCCCCAACCCTTCCCAACGATTTCATTTAACTGACTCTGCTTCTGTTTACCTCCCTAACTAGATCAGTTCTTCATAATTTGAATACAGTTATTACCATTTACAGGACTTTGAGTCTTAATTGTAATGACATTATAAACACAATACTCGTGCATGTTATATTGCCAACTGTATTACACACAAGTAACCAAATTACTTACTTAACAATATGTCCATTGTAACTATCAGTGTTCAATACCATCCCCCCCTTGTGGATTCCTTCCCTCCTCGCCTCCTTCCCGCTTTCTGTATCCCTCACTCCTCCCTTCACGTTATAACATATTTATCTGTGTCCCAGCTTGTAATATATGTAATCCCTTCCCTCACCCAAAGTATTCCTGCTTCCATAATCCCCTCCCCCCCCACACATTGTGTTCTGCACTAAAGTGAGACCTATGAGATACGTCTACTTATCTATAATTTAAAACAATATGCCATCGACATACTTTGATCTGAACTCCCTCAACGCATGATCTTACAAGGTCAGAGAATGCAGTCAGCAAGATTATCCCTATCATTCCATTCCCATAGCCGCATTGCATGGTTAGAACAAAAGGTAACGGCATGGCTGTCCGTCAGCGCCCTGAACATCTGTTCTGCAACTGCCGATATTATCGATACAGGAGTGACAAGGACTCGGATGGATAGGAAGCGAACCTTTACCATAATTAACCCTTACACCGCGACAATCTCATACTTCCACTTACATCTGCCTGCTGTCCGGGCTCATGACAAGCATATTCCGATAAGGGCTTAATCTACTCATCCAGAGGGGTATAATCCCCCTTCATCGTATATTACGATGATTATGGTAGCCAAATGTATGAGGATACAGCTTTTGTGACTATCATCTATTTTGCTATATTTAATCGTAACTGAAGATCTACAAATTATCACCAAGAATACTGACAGTACTTTTAAGAAAATATTTTCTGGATGCGTGTAGATCATACAACATCTATCTATCTATCTATCTATAGCCCGACGCCCTAATCCCGAAAGGGTTGTCGCAGACAAAACGCCTCCAAGTCGCTCTGTCACCCACCATTTGACTCCCCTCCCCCCAACTCAACCCCCCCTCCCCCATATATTCCTCTCAACTCCATCCCTCCACCTCATCCTCGGTCTACCCCTCCCTCTCCCTCCCTCCACCTCACCTACATACACCCTCTTAGTCAGTCTTTCATTCTCCATTCTCTCCACATGTCCAAACCACCTCAGTCATACAACATACGCAATGATTATTTTTCATTTTATACTTTCTTTGGTGAAAAGAAGGACGTTTGTGCTTCATATTTTATGTATGTTGGGATTTATAAAATAAGTGTAAGCAAGATATTAATGGCTAGAGGAGGAGAAATAAAATGATCATTAAACTGAGGCACTGACTGCCGTCCTTTGAACAGTTAATGCCTCTTGACCGCCATTGTCACGGTCATTATAATATTACACATTATTAAAGGATACTATACAAAAACATGACCCAAACATCGTTATGTTGTTCGATTCCTGAGACAAAAATGAAAAAGGGAGAGAAAAAGACATTTGAAATGACAAGGGAGAGAAGTTGGGCAGGGTCAATACAATAACACGGTGGGGAGGGATTCGGAGTGTTGCAGGCTAGAAACAAAGGTTACTGGAAATGGGGGCGGAGGGAGGGGGGAGAAGTGATGGAAACAGTGGAAGGGGGAGGGGAGGAGACGGCGAGGGGGTGGAGAGGGAGTGTATTTTGGGCACTGTAAGAACGATAGTTAGGTAAGTGTTACATAAATGATGACGAGAAATGTCTCCTAACCACCACAGTGACTATTTATTCATGTTACTAACATTTATATTCAAGTCATTGATAACACTTCAAGCGATGGAGGAAAAGAAGCTCATTGACACTTTTATATTATTTCCCACAGTTTACCTACAGATATACGATTTTCAACATTAACGATAAAATGTGGATGATGGCAGAGCATGACTTGGAAGAGGAGAGACGGGTGGGGAGAGAGGTCGGAAAGGGAAGTGACTTAACTTATAAAACAAAATCGCATACTGGCGAAACACGAACTGGCAGTTTCTGTGTTTGTTTAGTGTGTAACTGACATCGTAATTAGTGTTTTCTTGCAACATCACCTTTAAGACTGCAATCGTTCTATAATATTTCATATAATACTTGCTGGCAACATCAGTCCAGTCCAAGTAATCCTAGGCGTCTGTGTCCGTAACGAAGAATCTTCATACACCAATGTCAAACATTTCACAATAACTTTATTATCCCACCTGCTGCAAATTAATATTATCATTAGAGAATGTGTTCTTATCTCCGAACACATTTCTTTAATATTAGCCATTTAAAGCGTACCTGTCAACTCTATCTCATACAGTGTTACCAGATCAACAGGCTCGTATCACGCACGCTAAGAGGGACGAACTTCTGCTGTCGGCTGTACCACTTATTTTATGATTGACTGTAAATGTGGAGCAGAATGGACAGGTAACTGCAGCAGCCATCACAGAATTTTGGAAAAAATATAACGTAAGGAATATTCACAACAACATGGTCACTGTATGGCACAAACTTACATCTGAAGTTAAGCATGGCTTGCAGAAGATACTGCTACATGTCTGCCTCCTCAGTGTCCCACCATCCCATAGATGATGCAGTGTCTTGTGCAGCCGAAGCTGCCTGTTGCATCCCAGATGAAAGCTTTGCACAATTTATGAGGAAGCAGTTGCTCCAAATGCTAGAAGATGCAGCCAAGACATTAATGGAAGATATTATCACCCACTTGCTGAGATGAGTAGTATGTAGAAGGGCTACTGGGCCTTAGGAACAGGCTGTGAAGCCTATGCCCAGAGTCGGACACACAGAAAAATAAAAGGTGGAGGAAGCAGCTCAGGAGACTCAAGAAACCCAACAACAGTTACTGTCACAGCCTGCATCAACATCACAGGATCCATCATAACTGATGTTATGTAACATCCTCCACCTGGCTTATCACATAAAGGACCATCTGCTTGATGTGTACAGCCTGCATGCCCAGGTTGACCAAACTTTAACTCCAGTCCACAGTGATCTTTACCTGTCAGTCAGGAGCCTTACTCAGCACGCTTATCACCTACCTTCCACCACAAGGCCAGTCATCTCTCATCCTCACCAACCTGACTTGCTTCACCATTTCCCATCACAGCTGGAGTACATCCATTATAATAATATGATGCTAGTGACTTTGAGGGGTTTGAAGCTAGCAACTAGCACCACTTGAGTGGAGATGGAGGCATACCTATAGTCGCAACAGCGAGAGGTGGCGGAGAAGCACCTCCCTCAGGGAGGAGTGAGGAAAAGGCTTTCCTTCTCTCGTCCCTGATTGGTCTACGGTGATGGGCAGAATGAGGAGGTGTGAGAGTGCTTATATTTCCCTCATAGTACCGTCACCAAATTGATCGCCATGGTTCGAAGCTTTATTTATTGCTACAGCAGTTAATATGTGTACACAGACTATTACCTATGGTATATCACAATACATACAGGTGTGCATGTTGATATTCTAGAATATGAAAGTCCAGCCAAAAACATTTAAGGAGTAAAACATTAGAAAGGACAAAATAATACTCACCATAAGCCAAAATCGGGGAAGGAGAGAGAGAGAGAGAGAGAGAGAGCAGAATACAGAAAAAGAAACACGTGTGCTTTGAGGGAGTGGTAATGACAAGATCAGGTCCACCGGGACATACTTGTCACTCCTAAGCCCATTTCTTCTCTCCCCTACCCCGTCGCTCCGGATGGCGTACATGCATGCATTCAGACATACATACAGTATATACATGCATCATATATATATACAGTACATATATATATATATAGAGAGAGAATAAACTGGCTTAAACCAACACGAACAGGAGCATCGCTCATTGTGAAAACATTGTTCACCTGTGTCAAGATTTTTTTTTTTTGATCGATTGAACGCAGGTATGCTAAGTTTATATTTTACAATAAAGCATTAGAATGGCCATACAATATACATCCCAAGCCAAAAGCAATGCATTCCGTCGGACAAGCAGACAAAGCAGCTGGAAGGTGAGGTGAAGAGTCAAGATGCAAAATACAAAGGAAACAAAGGCAAACATTCTCTGAGGCTCACACTGCGCTCACGTCCCTGGGGATTGTCATGGAGGGCTGAAGGGAATCACAGGTCACAAGATCCACCTGTCCATACTTGCCGCTCCTTAACCCTTTCTTCCCTATGTTGCTCTCTCTCCCTCTCTTTCTCTCTCGAAACACACAACAACAAAATGTAAGCAAAAACGTGTATATATATATATATATATATATATATACGTGGAGGGATTGCATATACCGGTAATGAATTTATTGACGTGGAACAAAGTGTACAAGTCCCGGAGTATGATAGTGAGAGAGGGGCGCACGCACACACACACACACACACACACACACACACACACACACACACACACACACACACACACACACACACACACACACACACACACACACACACACACACACACACCAGAATATATTGTCCCTTGAGAATTAGCCTTCCTCCTCAGGTCACACACACTCTTGGCTGCCTTTCATTTTAACTTCCTTCTTCCTTATGTATTATGAAACTTATCTCTACATCAAATCCTTTATCAATACTCCTCTTATGTTTCCTTCTTTTGCTCGAGAAAGAGAGAGAGAGAGAGAGAGACAGAGACAGAGACAGACAGACAGACAGACAGACAGACAAAACAGAAAGACAGAGACAGAGACAGACAGAGATGAGTTGAAGGGGAGATGCTGGTGCATTACATTTAAGGTTATTAAATATGGCGATGAATTACAGATGACTTGATGAGCCTTATAATGGGATACTGACTGCATAAGTAGAGCATGATAAATACAGTATTTTCCTTTGTATTTCAAGACCATGAAAAAAGAGATTAGAAAATATAATGAAAACACATCACAACAAATGTTACAAAAAACGTACATACATACACACATACATAGAGAGAGAGAGAGAGAGAGAGAGTAGCACCAGGCAGGTGAAGATGTCTTTCCAGATTAGACGGTACACCTGTACTGGTCATCAAATGGACTCCTAACCTCACTCATGCACCTCCCACCCCACCATCCACCAATCACAGACATTCCAGTGGGAAGAGAGTGGGATGAGCTTCTCCGCCACCTCTCGTTGTCGCGACTATAGTCTCAAGTGCTCAGCCTTAGATCTCAATGTGAGTATCTTCCCACTTGTGTATTGTTTAACCCCTGCACACCGGGGGTTTTCCGATGTTGCACGCTCCTCTCTCCAGGGGATTTCCGGATTTCGGAAAAAAATACCCTTACTTCATACCCTAATATCTGCCAAACTATAACAGCAAGAGAAAAAATTAAAGATACATAAGACTTACCAACTCTTTCTCTTTAAAATGAAAGTATTCCCACGTCTCCAGGTGGTACTGTCGATGAGTAAGGAAAAATTAAATTTCAAAGTGTGGCGGGAAGACACTCGTGGCTGTACATGTCAACCAGCGTTGCTCCGTGCCCAGAATCGTAATGGCTATACACATCAACCGATGCGTAGAAGTTAAGCCTCTTTGCTGTCACTGTCTCATGTCTGCTTTCCCTCTTTATAGTAGACTATGGCCTTAGGAAGCATGTGTAGTCTACTGTAGCAGGGGTCATAGAGAATTCTTAGTCGGAAGGTTGGAATTGGGCTGGAGATTTGGTTTACATATTGGATTTAATCCATCCATCCATCCATCCATCACCCAGTCCTATGTTGCCCCATGAGGAGCTTAGGAGCCAGAGGCTAGGCAAGTTGGACATTTAAGATGAGTGACCAGCCTCACTCATCCCTGAGTGGCATTATGTGAGCAATAAACCCCAACCATCCCTTGGATATAAACCTACACAGACTCAATACGACTGGAGCACCTTAATTACTCACTGAACCGCCAGGTTCCATATTATGGTTATATGGTTACCACCCACCATAGTAAATGGTTTTGTGGTGTAAAGGAAACCTTATGGCTCGTCACTCAGTGTAGAGTCATCCATAGGCAGGAAGAGGAGGAAAGAATGAAGGAAAGAAAGACAGAAAAGGGAGTGTAACATCACCTGTAGGCTGAAGGAAAAGGAAAAAATGAAGGAAAGAAAGAAGAGGAGGGCAGGAAAAGAGGAAAGGGCAGACAACCAAAGCAGCACTACATCAGTTGAATTTGATATACAGTAATTTGATAAATGCCACATATACAGTACACAGATTCTGTATGAACAGATGCTAGGTTAACACTTGAATCATACATAAGGAGGGCCCATTATACATAAATTTTGCCATCCATTGGTTCTTTCTTGCATGTAAAATAGGGAGGGAGGGGGGGGGTCTGATGGAAAGCAACACAAACAGGAAATAGAAAATTGGTCATTCTTCTTCTAAAATGTACAGAATGGAGATTAGTTACTTTTAGAAATCCAGCTTCACTTTTTTATAGTCTGCTAGAGAAGAATTGAAGAAAGTTATAATTCTATGGACAGCATGAGTATGGTACAGTAGTGCTAGTCCAGGCAAACCAAACCGCAAAATAGCAATGTATATTAACCCGCTCCGTCCTGGAGACATGAATTCACATCCTCACATGATGTGCACTCATATCCCGGAGATGTAAATTAACGCAGCAACATTGCAAGGTCCCTAATTTGAACAATTTTCAATTTTCGCGAGTGATTTTTGGCACGTATACACGGGACACCTTCCTCTACAAGATGCCAGGCAGGGACAATGCCTTACCCAGCATGACCTCCTCCCCCCCCCCTGCATGACCTTTTCTCAGCAATTCACCTGTTATCAGTGACCTGGCCAGTAAAGCCATGTCATGCCACGGTACGAAATTCAGGGCCAGAGTGATTCCCCAATTGATGACAATGTGGAGGACAAACATTAGAGGAAGAAACAGTCAGAAATGATGGTCAGGTAATGTGGCAAAAAAAGGTCAGGAATGGTGATGAGTTAGTGAGTGAAACAATGCTTATAATGCCAATATTACCGTTTGAAAACCAATATACTCTCGTACTACATATAAATTCGTACCAAATAAATAAATAAATACCGTTTATGAGTGGTGTAAAATAGTTATCCTCCCATAGAACTCATTTTCTTTGCAGCCAGCCTGATAGAAATCCCTGTAAGGTAAGGAGGTACTCCTACCTGGATTGAGTATTTTAAACCTCAGGTGAGCGATTTCTCTATGAATTTTCGATGTTTCTCACCAAAAGTGGAGGTTTGAGCCAAAAATTTTTTTTCTAAAATTGGTCGGGACTGGGGGGAGTCAGTGGTGGAAAATCGGTCGGGACGTGACGGGTTAATGGCAGAATGTGGTCCAGTTCATGCAACATTCCTGGGTGGAGTTGTACCACCCACCGGTGTGGAGGTGGACCAATACCTTAATATAATTAATGCTCTTACACTATTTAACGCTTACAAGGATTCATACTAGTGACATTTAGCACATCTTGTTTGCTTACTTAGACCGCTTCAAGTGGTCTTGCTTATAAAATAAAACGCAGTTAATGACATGGTCATTGGAGGTGCCCATCATCTCAGTGTAATGCTGCTCTCTTCCAGGGTGACTCTGCACTGGACAGGCTGAATGATTTTTTGTTAGCCAGGAAATCATTTAATACGCTGGGTGGTAACCTTATAATCAACCAGTACATGTTCCTTATGTGTCAGCAGGTGGGTTGTCTGAGGGTTAGTGCCCCTCCCCAGCAAAACGCTAACTAAAAATACAAACAAAATGCTTCAGACAAGGACCGGACCAAGGACATGGTACAAATTTCAACGTGGAATGTAAGGGGTGCAATTGATGAGGTGAAAAGAGATTGTGTAAGTGCTTGAGGATGTGAAAATGAACATATGTGGATTGACAGACCAAATGGAAAAGTGAGAGAGGGGGCTTATTGGGTGTATGTGTGGGACTTGGAGAGAAAGAGAGGGCAAGGAAGGGGGCATGTATTCTTGTGCACAAGAGATGGAAGGAGAATATAAGAGGGTATGGATCAGTTGGTTCTAGGTTTGTGTGGGTAAGATTCAAAGTAGGAATACAAATGTAGGTGATTTTTCGGTGTGTGTGCACAAACTGAAGACTGTGTGAGCAGAGTGAAAGAAGAGTTCTGGGCAAATATTGAAGCATGCATGGAAAAGTTCCTGAGGAGTGAGAGAGTGTTTAGATTGAAGATATGAATGGAAAAGTAGGGAATGTGAAAGTGGATGGAGTAGTTGATGAGTGGGGTGTGGCTGCAGAAGTGGATGAGAATGATAGTGCTCTAGCGGACATTTGTATGGGGAGGGAGGGTGGTGATAGCCAATACTCTCTTTAGGCACAAACTGATACACTATATACATGGCGAGAGATGAGGAGGGTGGGTGGTGAACTGAATCAATGATTGATTGTGTGTGTGTGTAGATGAGAGAATGAGAAGATACATGCTGGATGCAAGAACATACAGAGGTTGGGGGAATGGACTCTCTGTCTAATCACCACTTGGTGGTAGTGAAAGTCTTGGTACAAATGTGTTGGATAAATTGAAGGAGAGAAGGGCAAGAAGAAGCAGTCCATATGAAGAAGGTAGAAAGGCTGCAAAAGGAAGAAAGAAGACAGAATATGAGAGAGAAGTAGAGGAGTATTTGGGTAAATTTGCTATGGAGTAGATGGGGAAGGTGAAAGGTGTGGGCAAGGAATTCATAGAAGAAATCTGTATAGCATGTGAGGTAGTGTGTGGAATCAAGAGAAGATGAAAGGGGGTACATGGAACAGCATGATGGAATGAAGAGGTGAGACAGGCTATGGCACAAAAAAGGAAAGCATCACTGTGAAGGCCAGCAGGGGACAGACTGTTGTACATATTGGATACTGTCCAGTAAATGGGGAAAGCCATGTGGACCTACCAGACAACCCTGGGCTCACCAGACACTTTTTATTTTTGCATTTAGTGTATGCTGTCCATTGCATGGAGTGTGTGATGCAGGCCTTCCAGAGCACTTCCTGCATGCGGGGTGACTGAGATTGAAGGTAGTCAACCGCTGTTCTTGTGGGTGTTAACCCCCAGGATATGCAGTTTGATCGACTGAACTTCCCAGAAGACCTGTATATGGAGCCAATTTTTTAACTCTTAAGGCCGGTTCACACAAGCTAAATCGCAGCCTTTTTTTTTTTTTTTTTTTGCCAATTTGCAGTAAAAAAATGCTAATTTCGGCATTTCTTCCCGAAAGGTGTTCACACGTACGGGTACTGCAGTGGCAAGAATGCAGAAGCAGTATTTACAAACAAAGATGGACCACTGTACACGTACTAAAGGGGCTATCACACGGCACCTCATACGAGATTTGCCGAGGATACGATGGTAAATCGGAACGGTAACGTGGTAAAATTGCCGACGATACCACGGGCATTTGGAACCCATCTGGATGGATTCCTGCCGAGGATATGACGGGCAAAACAGTGTGACCAAAACCCAGGCTACTCGACAGAGAATATATCATACTACATTATTAAACATTTAGCCTAACACTGAATACTTATTAATATTTTGTAATAAATATCAATCGTTTTGAAGGCCTTATAAAGAGTTAATATTTCCTACACCGAGGAAACTGTGATGTCGATAAAATATCACGTGTTTACAACTGAGGACTCCACTGCAGGTAGAGTAGACGAACCAGTTGCCACCTTAAAACACCACCACAAGAACAACGTACTGATGGCTTTATCATCGATTTCCTGGACAAGGGCAGCAGAATTCGCCCTTATAGAGAAATTGAGGCAGTTCTGCGTGTGTACCAGTTTGGAAACAAAAGTTGCTTCTCCTTATTCTTTACCGAGTCAGCAACAGCGATCACTGTCCACAGTCACGAGACGGGGCTCTGGCAACAGTGTGAGAAGCATGTCCTTTGCCGAGGATACGAGGAACGTGTGTGATTGCGTCCAAGTTTTGTTCCACTTAAATCTTCCTCGGCCGTTCCTGGTACGAGGTACAGTGTGATAGGGCCTTAAGTGTGCAGCTCTTACTCTTGCAATTTGCCTACTTCAAGATGAACCCTCACGGCTGCGATTTAGCTTGTGCGAACAAGCCTTTATTGTCACTCAGCTTCCGGTGGCTTCAGGGGCTGTATGCATAAATTTTCATAAGCATAAAATCATGTATAAGATTCCTTGTGTATACCTTTAACTCATACATAAATAATCATACATTTATACTCATGGTCATACCAAATACACCCAAACTGGAATGAACGGTAGTAGTAGTGTAAACACACGAGATGTTGAATTCGTCTTCATTCCCAGAGCTTTGCCTTGTGTGGTGCTTCCATTTAAATCGGCCTGGCCTCTTTCTGCCGATTCCAGCAAAAGTAGACCAACATGTCGGTCTATCCATACCGGCAAAAGAAGCGGCCGGAATTTCTATCTGTCTATCTATCTATCTATAGCCCGACGCCCTGATCCCGCAAAGGGTGGCCGCAGACAAAACGCCTCCAAGTCACTCTGTCACCCACCTTCTCATTCGCTCATCCACACACACGTAGTCTATCATTGCCTTTTGTTCAACAAGTTCACCATCCATCCTCCTCATTACTCTCCATGTATACCGGTGGATCATCTTATGACGAAAGTAGGTGTTGGCTATTGCCAACCCCTTACCAGCACAGATGTCCACCAAAGCACTACCATTCCCATCTACTTCCGCTGGCACACCCCACTGACCAACCACTCCATCCACTCGTACATTCCCGACTTTGCCATTCATGTCTCCAATCAACAGCACTCTCTCGCTCCTCTCAAACTTGTCCATACATGCTTCTACTCTCGCCCAAAACTCATCTTTCACTCTTGCCACTCGATCCTCTGTTGGAGCATACACACATACAATCGCCCATGCTTGTATACCTACTTTCATCCTCACCCATACAATCCTTGCACCCACTGTTCCATACTCTCTTATATTCTCCTTCCACTTCTTGCTTATCATCAGACATACTCCCTCTCTTGCCCTCTCATTCTCACTGACTCCCACACATATACCTACACCGTATTCCCATTCTCTCATCCTTTCACCTTTCCATTTAGTTTCAGTCAATCCACATATATCCACTTTTGCATCCTCAAGCACCTGGACAATCTCTCTCTCTTTCACTTCATCATTCATTCCTCTCACATTCCACGTTCCTACTCTCAGAATGTCCTTTGTCCGTTCCTTAGTCGTCAGCGTATGGTCTGTCCGGGTCCGAGGCACTTTATTTGCTTTTTTAGTTAGTTCTTTTTACGGGGTGGGGCACTAACCCACCACCAACCCTTTTAGTCGCCTCGTACGACAAGCAGGGAGCAAATTTTGGCAAAAATCGGCCACGATTTTGCTTGTGTGAATCGGCCTTTACAGAAGTAAAAAGTTTTATGCCCAAGGTTTAGAGCCTGAATTTACGCACCTTATGCCGCAAACCAGAGCATTTTAAACCAACTGGTTCATGAGCTATAGCTCATCAAAGTTGAAAAAAGTTACCCTTCCAGGTGGGGCGATTCCAGTTTTCTATGCTGTTCCACCTTATCCCACCCTCATTCTTCCCCTCTCATTACCCGCCTCACCCACTCCCATCACCCCCTTATCTTCCTCCCCTCCCCCCCTCCCCTATCCCACCCTTCAGAATTTTCCAGCTCTTCCCCCCCCAAAAAAAAAAACAAAAAAAAACAATAGCATGCAAAATAATTACGTCGGTGTTCCTCACTCACTCCCAACACCCTTCCCCCCCAACACTTCTCCCCCAACACTTCTCCCCTCCGTACCTTCCCTCCCCATGTCCCCTTCCCTCTTAGCTGTGTAGCTGTCAAAATAAAAAAGAAATTGAGCTAAAGCATGCAAAACTTTTTTCTTGGTGTTACAAACTCTATCCTCCCCTCTCCCCTCATCCCTTCTCCCCCATCCCCTCCCCTCAGAGCTGTCAGATCAAGTAGCTGTAAGAATTTCAAGGGAAAAAAAAAAAAAGCTAAAGCATGCAACATAATGATAACGGTGTAAGAGAAGGACAAACTCATCAGTACACAATTTATTATTATAAAAAACAAACATTACTTACATTTATGGGAAACATTACGGTATATACTCGGAGATTCATAAGAAACCATGAAAAAACATACATTCCATGTTTCGTGGGTTGGTGTATACAGTTACACAAACAATAATCTGGAATTGAATGAAAACACACGACATGAATAGTAACATTGACGTACAATATACTCTGGGCAGGGGGGGAGAGGTAAGTGGATGGTATACTACAGGGGGTGGGGGTGGAGTGGGGAAGGGAGAGACCTGGAGGGGTGGTACAGGGATATAGAGGTGGGAGATAGATACTACAAGACAAAGAGGAAAGGCAGAGAGGGAGTACATGAGTGTGGAGGGTGGATAGGGGGGGATATAAACCTCCCTAGGGAGACAGGGAAGGAGGGGGAAAGGGGGGGGTAACCATGGTGGCATGATGAAGGATGGTAGGGGAGGGGGAGGGAGGGAGCAGGTGGTGGTCAGAGGTGAGGGAGGGGGAGAGGGAACAATGGTATTGGGGTAGAGGAAGGTGGTGAAAGGGCAGTGGGGGAATCAACCCCCCTGCGCCATGGGTAGGGGCCCGGATCCTCCCTCCTCCCTACTGGGGACTTAGTTCTTATTGGTTTGCATCGATATACGTCACAATCGGGCCGAAGCCTAGTGTCCGCAGTTTTTTTTACAAAGGCTCCTCAATCGATCCTATTCAGCATCAAGCCAAATTCTGGAAGAGGATCAGTCGATCCTATTAGTACTTTAGGGGTTAAGTACCCCCCCTCCGTGCAAATGGTTGAAATTCGCAAATAATCTGTATTTTCCTCAAAAATCACTGGTTTCACTGTTTTAACTATTCTTATTACCTACAGACCCACTATAAGACCTATAAATGTATTTTATGGCACATTAATACTTCCAAAAAAGACAGCATGGTATGATACACAAGCCTTTCATGGTACAGCACACTGTATTCACTCATGCAGTGGTGGTGGTGAGAGTTTGCTGTGCAGTGCGTTATGGACAATGATGAATATTCTGTACTGCATGGCAGGATGAACCCTGAGCAGCACGATTAGGACCCATTTTTCACAGGGTTGAAGATTGGAGTTGATTAACCCATCACGTCCCGAGCTATTTCGCACCTCTGACACCCCCCAATCCTGAGCTATTTTGGAAAAAAAAAAATATTTGGCTAAAACCTCAGCTTTTGGTGAGAAACATCAAAAATTCATAGAGAAATCACCCACCTCAGGTTTAAAATACTCAATACAGGTAGAAGTACCTCCTTACCTTACTGGGTTTTCTATCAGGCTGGCTCCAAAGAAAACGAGTTCTATGGGAGGGTAACTATTCCACACCACTCATGAACGGTATTTATTTATTTATTTGGTATGAATTTATATGTAGTACGAGAGTATATTAGTTTTCAAAGAGTAATATAGGCATTATAAGCATTGTTTCACTCACTAACTCATCAACATACCTGACCTTTTTTGCCACATTACCTGATCATCATTTCTGACTGTTTCTTCCTCTTATGCTATGTAAACTTTGTCCTCCACATTGTCATCGATTGGGGAATCACTCTGGCCCTGAATGTCTTCATTGGCGAGGTCATTGGTAACAGGTGAATTGCTGAGACAATGGCGTGCAGGGGAGGAGGTGGAGGTTATGCGATGTAAGACATTGTCCCTGCCTGGCATCTTGCAGAGGAATAGAGGAAGGTGTACCGTGTATACGTACGAGAAATCATGCGCGAAAATTGAAAATTGTGCAAATTATGAACCTTGCAATTGCACGACATACCAGTACATCGACAGGACTAGCTTTGACAAAATGTTGCAAAGTACCCATATGTCAATGGGATGCCTCGGGTTAATGAAGCCTTAATAGGATGCAGCACACATATGGATGTGCAGCCCATGAGATAAACTTACAGAGAATGAGCGTGATGGCATATGATTGGGTCCCCTCTTTGAATGGCCAATAGGACAGGGAGGAAGAAGACATGTAGGTAGATATTAAGGGACACTACCGTAGGAGCCAGTCACAAACAAGCTTTCATTGTGAGAAAATAGTAAGAGATTTGTATTGTGAAATACCAAACACTGTAGAGTGCAGATGCCCTGTGCTGAACAGCACATGCAGTACCTATATAGGGTAACTGTACAGTATATGACAGGCAGTGGCTCAGTTGGTAGAGAGGTGGCCTGCAGTCCTACCGGACCCAGGTTCAAATCCCCGCTGAGGCAGGGAACAGTTTAAGGATTTGAATTTAATAAAAGCAGACTTTACTGATCTACCAGAAGACCCGCCGACATGTTGTAAAAATCTATCTATCTATCTATCTATAGCCCGACGTCCTAATCCCGCAAAGGGTGGCCGCAGACAAAACGCCTCCAAGTCACTCTGTCACCCACCATTTGACTACCCTCCCCCCAACTCACCCCCCCCTCCCTCATATACCTCTCAACTCCATCCCTCCACCTCATCCTCGGTCTACCCCTCCCTCTCCCTCCCTCCACCTCACCTACATACACCCTCTTAGTCAATCTTTCATTCTCCATTCTCTCCACATGTCCAAACCACCTCAGTGTATTTCTCCTAATCTTCTCAACCACATCCACATCTACCCCACAACGTTCCTTCACTTCTTCATTCGTCAACCTGTCCCTCCATGTCACTCCACATGCTCCTCTCAAGTAACTCATTTCCACTGCTCTCACTCTTGACTTGTTCCCCTCTTGCAAGGTCCACGCCTCGCTTCCATACGTCAGGGTAGGGATCACAATACTATCATGCAGTGACTTCTTAACTTCCATACTCACCTCCCTATTTCTCATCACTGCTTTCAGTGTACCAACAACCTTCCTTCCCTGCTGTACCCTTTCACGTACTTCATCCCCCAAAGTTCCATCCTTACTCATCACACTACCCAAGTACTTGAATGCACTCACATTCTCCATATCCTCACCATCCAACCTCACTGCACACTCTGTGACACTCTGTTGTAAAAATACCCCCGCTAATACCAATACACCAGTCCTGTATGAGACAGCCCTAGCATGTATTCAATATGGACAGTGGGTGTTAGCGCCGAAGTGGTGACATGTAGAGGTGTATGGTATGTAGGAGGACTACTGGGCCTTGATAGCAGGCTGTGAAGCCTATGCCAAGAGTCAGACACTTAAAAAAAAAAATAATAATCTCATGGAAGACTTGCAAAAAAAATTACTTATGAACCACTAGGAACAGCTGATGCTGTGGGAAAAGCTAGAAATATCTTCCTGAGAATTTTTGAAATAATTTCCCAGATAAATATGCTAATATGCAAACCTGTGAAGTGTGGTTGACTGTACCAGCTCTGGCTGTGGTTTTTCCCACCAGTTTGGGTCGTACCAGCTCTCCCTGTGGTTTTTCCCATCTGTTTGGGCCCGTCATGAAGAAGTGCTATGGCAAGGATGTGAAATTATGAGCCAGGTTAGGGTAAAATGGGTATGGTTTTCATTTTTAGTAATAGAATATGCTGTTTTACTCATTTATTTTCCACGGTGTGGCTTGGAATCACAGTTCAAGGGGAGACCATCGAACGTACTGGATTATTGGCTTTATCAGATCAGGCTTCCCCACAATTTATCCAGTATAGAGAGGGTTTGCTGTATCAGAGAATAGCATGTAGGATTATATGGAGACAGACAAATGAGGAAGTTACGGAGATCTGTGGTATTGGTGTGGCTGTGCATTAGGAGAACTACTCCGAGATGGATTGGCCATATACAGTACACCTGTCCCTCACTATTTGACAGGGATGCCTTCCACTAAAAATGGTTGAATAACGAATTTTTCAAATAACAAATCCAATTTTTCCCATAAGATTGTTAAGAATTAGGGGGTTAGGTTCCTGACCACCATTGTCATTCAAAAAATATTCAATAAAGATGGAAAAAATACCGGTAAATATGAATTAAAGTGACCCAGGGATTTGAGCAGTTTTCTTATAGACCTAAGTTCTCAAGGGAAGTTATTTTAGTACTACATACATCTCAGATGATTTACGTTTGATTTTTTATTTAAAAAATTTTGGAGAACAAACGAAAGATACTTACTAAGTGATGTCAAAGAAAGCCGCCTGAATGCCTTCAATAGTGTGTTTATTGCCAATCCCGCCAACTGGACGTGATGTCACCACACGAAATAAAATCAAATGTATTCAATTTAAAACCAAAAATAGTGGTGGAAGCCTAACTGGAAGCACTGAAACCTAACTGGGGGGCTTTGCCCCCAGGACCTCCCAATGATTGTGACCTACCTAATTTAGTGCAAACTAAGATGTGCGTTCCGTAAAACTGGTACTAAAACATCGTGGGTTAAGAGTGTTCATTACTTGTTGGCGCAGTTGTCACGAGGGTTGCCATTTGGTATTTTTCATTACCAAATGTGGGCCAATTTGGTAATGAAAAATTAATTTGGTAATGAATCAGCATGATTCATTACCAGACGGATTTTTCACATTCATGAAAATACAAAGGATGAAGATGGTGGATTGTCTGCTCTCTTTAATTACTTCTCCTGGGCATGTTGACATGAATCACGTTCCATGTTTTTTATCTGATAAACCCACATTGATGCAAATCGCATGAAAAAGCAAAAAAAAATTCGCCATAAAGTAAGTTTTCAGCCGATTTGCATCAAATTTTGATGCGTTCTAGCATACCAGTCTTGCCTCTAAAGTAAATACTTGGCAACACTGTGACTGTTCTGATAAGACAATGCGCAGCAGAAAAAACGCAATACCTCACGACCAGCCGGGCTGAAGGGTAGTGCTGCATCAATTATCCCTTTAAATCCACCATTTTCCCCCTCCCACCCGAGGCAGAAGCCATTGTTGAAATATTGTGATTATACTGTGTTTCTGACTATACTGTGAAGTGATTGTGTCTGTGGAACATAGATATATTGTTTGTAAAGAGTTGAGGCCCATTATCAGCCGTTAGGCCTAGAGGCAGGAGTCTGGTTTGCTATAGCGGGGTTTCCACTCTGCTTCACCCTGCCCATAAATTATGTAAGTATTGTACCTTTATAGTGAAGCCAATACTTATATTTGTGAAGCATATAGTTCCTGGATTAGTGAAATATATAACTGACGTACCATAGCAGGCGTTATGTATGCCATAGAGATATGCCATAGTTGCTAAGGGAACAGGCGATCACATATGCCATAGAGTTGGGAAGGGAATAATAGAGGAGGATGGAATGGAATCATGTGATAGTGTTTTATATTGCATAATGGTTTAGTGTGAAATATACGTATAAAATAGTGCAGCGAGTGTTTGTCGAGAAATATTGCATGCATTGACTGACTTAGCGCAAACCTAGCGCAAGGATCAGAGACAAGAAATATGCCATGCTGCCACATATATATATTCGTATGTTGTGCTGCAAATGATCGTGGAGAAATCTATTGTGTGCATCGCATGTTAGGCAAACGTAACACAAGGAGGAGAGAACAAATGCGCCACACACACACACACACACACACACACACACACACACACACACACACACACACACACACACACACACAACATAACTCCTCATCTTCAAACTCCTCAAGGTCTTGCCAGCATCTCAACATCTCTGGAGGAAGTGAGTTATTCATATTTTGTTGATTTGTATATTGATGTACACACACACACACACACACACACACAACATAACTCCTCATCTTCAAACTCCTCAAGGTCTTGCCAGCATCTCAACATCTCTGGAGGAAGTGAGTTATTCATATTTTGTTGATTTGTATATTGATGTATTTCTATATTTCTGTATCTTTTACACAGATAAGTATTGTTTTTTTACATATACACATATGAGATGGGAGAAAGTTCAGCTTCAGTATCAGTACCTAGCAAAAAGACTAGTGATGTTGAGCTTCTGAGAGCACTGACAAAAAGCTTATGATATTTTACATGAATACTTTGAGTAAAAAAAGAACACAATAAAACCTAACGAGTGAAAATACAGTGCTCGTCAGAAGTATGGAGCGCCCTGCGTCTCTCCTGAGAAATAAACCTTTTAACATTGAAAAAACATATAAATAATGTATTTTATTTACCTTTAGTGCTTCGTAGGGTAGCCTTTACATTTCTTCACGGACCTGAGACGTCTTGGAAGTGAAAGGGCGAGGCTCCTGAGGTGCTGGAGCGGTATTTTGTCCCAGGAGTCATGAATGGCGGCTTCCAGCTTAGGCAGAGAGCTCACGTCCTTCCCTTGGAGACTCTTCTTTACGAGGTACCAGAGGTTTTCAATCGGGTTGAGGTCTGGGCTATTTCCTGGCCAGTCTGTCATGAATGATACCTCACAGTCACGAAGCCAATTGGTGACCGATTTGGCCTTGTGAGCAGGTGCACCGTCCTGCTGAAACACTCGTGCACCTGTTAGCTCGAAGGAGTCTGGTAAATGATCACACAGAAGCTCCAGGTAAACATCCTGATTCACTCTGAGGTTCTTGGGAAGTACAACAAGCTTCCCCAAACCCTTCCCTGAGAAACAACCCCATACCATGAGTGAATCAGGATGTTTAACTGTGCTTTCTACATAACGTGGGTCAAGTGGGTCACTACCTTTGCGTGCTCCTCTGTTACAGGTAACACTAAACGTTGCCTCATCAGACCACAACACTGACAACCAATGCTCCTCACCCCAGTTTAGATATTTATTAGCAAAGGCAAGCCTACGAATTCTCTGGCTGCTAGAGAGAAGAGGCTTTTTCACAGGCCTGTGACTTGTGTAACCAAGCTCATGAACCCTACGAGACACTGTTCTCACTGACACCTCACCAAACACTTCTGGGTTGCTCTCCTTAATTTTCCTTGCACTCACACGAGGATTAAACTCCACTGCACGTTTTAAAACATTAACAGACCTTGGGGAAGTTTTCCTAGGCCTACCAGACCTCGGTTTCTTTGTGGGAACTTCACCACTGTTTTCCTCCTGAAACCGCGCACACCAACGACGCACTTTCGATCATGCCACACCAACCAATTCACTAATTTCCTTTGTCTGGTGGCCTGCCTCCTTTAGAGCAATGATCTGGGATATGATTTCACTCGATAGTTCACGGGTAGGTGCCATAACAAAGTTTTAAAGGGCAAAACACTGCGGGACACTCGGTAAAAAATGGCGCAATTTGAGAGGGACACTCGGCGGAGTTCCTCTCTCTCAGGCAGCCCGTGGGCGACTGAGGCGGGAACCAACCAGCGTGTCGGAAGGCCTCAGGCTACCGTGACGTCATGCTCGGAGCTCAAACTTGTGGCTCAGTTCTTACCCCCAAAAATGGGTGATTCTTTTTGGGCCATAAGTATTGCGCGCCCGGCGGACAACGCTGAATACTTCTGACGAGTACTGTATGTAGGTGTGGGCGAGGCAGGGAGAGAGAGTGTTTTTATCTCGCTTGCGAGCGAGGAGGAGTATTCTACGTTTGTCACCCATTTACTTGAAAAGTATTGGACGAATCGATTTCCTGTAAGAACAGTGATAAAGATCATTGAATTCTATGTATGTACATGACCAAAATATAAGCCTTTGAGAGCATATTTTTTAAGTAAAGGTGGAGGAAGACAGTGTTTTTTTCTTGTTTCCAGTAAAATTATGCAGCGCTCGGAGGAGTATTCTACGTTTGTCGTCCATTTACTCAAAAAGTATTGGGCTGGTAGTATTAAACAGCCTCTTCCCAAAAGGAGCCTAAGGAAGGGTTGATATGCCACGGAGGTGCTCTCTGGGAGAGAAATCACGAGATTGGTACACCAGAGGAGCGCAAATTTGCCGTCATTTGTTTTGTTTGCCCTTTCATGTGATATATTGCAAAAATATATGTCAGACCTGATAAACAACATCTCCGAATCAGTCCAGTGGTAGGAAATAGTTTTAATACTTGATACTTTAATACTTGAGTGGGGTCCCATCGGTGGTTAGTAATATGGCAGCTAGAATTTAACGGTAGTAGTAGTAGTAGTAGTTGTTCCCTAGGCAGTCTGACCAAACAACCCCGAGTCCCATAGGAAGGCCATGGCCGAGACCGGGCTTTCCCACAGTTTTGTTTGGTGGTGGTTAGGTTAGAAATTGGTTAGGTTAGGTCAGGTCAGGTTATCTGACAGACTTGTACACCATTCCACTTTTCATTACTGCCTTCAGAAAGGTAAGCACATGGTATAATTTAAAGCTGTGATTTGGATTACGGCAGTTAGAATTTAGCGGCAACTTCTGCAATCCTAACCAAGATTAGGATTATGGCAGCTAGAGTTTAGCTGTTTTGTTTGGTGGTTCAGTTGGGTTGGAAATAGTTTAGGTTAGATCAGGTCAGTTTAGGTTAGGTTTGGTTAATACTATTACCTTTCAGCATAAACCACTAATATTTAGTGGTTATGTTTGGTTTTCAGCTATGTTAGAATTAGGTTAGGTTATTTAGGTTAAGTTATAGCTACCGTAAAAAGGAAGTGATTAGGATTACAGTGGCTAGAATTTAGCGGCAATGGCAGTAATCCTAACCACAGCCTTAAATTATACCACGTGCTTGCCTTTCTGAAGACAGTAATGAAAAGTGGAATGGTGTACAAGTCTATTAGATAAAGCGCTCATGGAAATAAGCGGTGAAGTTGCCTGGATCACCACAGTATGAGACACAGGTAACTTGGGAATGGGAATGGGCTGTGTGCATGTAGCAGTA
This sequence comes from Coenobita brevimanus, assembly GCF_032717465.1. Taxonomy (NCBI): domain Eukaryota; kingdom Metazoa; phylum Arthropoda; class Malacostraca; order Decapoda; family Coenobitidae; genus Coenobita; species Coenobita brevimanus. The sequence goes on from NC_137018.1 coordinate 21,921,306, forward strand.
GTTTAATCATACATGTGTAACACCAGTCTCCTAAAAATCTATAAATAAAGATATTATCACACAAAAGAAAAGATAACAAACATTTTTAAAAAATGAAATGCATTTCGTCAGTGTTAAGGTACCAACTAGTTACATGAATATGGTATTAGTATAAAAAAAGATACGAAGATATTTGGGAAGCGGCGGGTGATGCTCCTGCTTCATATTCCAGTACTTTTAACCCTGAGAGACCTCTTCGCGAGCTGTACGAGGAATCTCTTTGCTTTAAAACAATGGCTGGAGCAACGTATCAGTTTACTGTAAGAACCATGATAAAGATCAGTGAATTCTATGTATGTACAGGACATAACAATGTAATCTCTCTGATGAAAAGTTGTTGTTACATAGGCGGGAATATAACTTATTGTGCACACATGACAAAAAGTGCATGAATGTGGGTACCCAGTAGTTTTTTGCGATTTACACAAAAACTATGAGGTGCATGAAAAATCTGTGGGTACCATGAGAAAGCTCATGAAATTCTACACAAGATTATGAAATAAAAATATAAACTGTGTGAGAAAACTTTTGTGGTAGAGCTCCCTGAATAATAATTAGTTTTTGATAAAAAATGGATTTTAGTTTTTTGCTATTTTCTCAAAAACTACAAATTGTACCACAACCTGACTAGGCTGATTAGAAAGCTGATGAAATTCTCTTTCAAAACTTCTAATAACATTTTTCTGTATGATGGAAAGCATTTGAACTAGGATGTTCGGAAGTGAGAGTGACATTCCAAAATGTTTATTCACACTGGCTTAATGTACTTTTATGCATATTTTTCTGTTATTTTTTATTTATTTATTTTTTTATTTTTTTTTTGTTTATTAGTTAGAACAAACATTGGCAAATAAGATGATGTAGGTTTCATGGCAATATATAAATGTTTGGGTTGTGAAAATAAGGAAAGAATACATGTTTTCAGTGGTGCGCGGGGGAGGCTGACGGGGAGGGGGGTGGAATAAAATTGTGCGCTGGAAAACTTACTAAAACTTATCCGTGCAAGAGAGGGTTAATCTGCTAGCATACGTATCGCGAAAATAATGAACATGCAGCTGATTATAAGGAGAGTGATTATTTCCATTTGTATATGTAATTAGTGAAGAACTAATGCCTGCTTTAAGAATCTGGTAATGAAAAGTTATGTTTAGGTAATGAAAAGTTATGTTTAGTAATGGAAATTGAGGAGTTTGGTAATGTTGCCGAGCTCAGATCTGGTAACCCTGATCGTCACCCGACCATGTGATGGCAAAACACTCACTCAGGTTGGTGAGCACATGACTGTGCTTGACAGTAATAGTAAGGATCTTGAGAGGAGCCATAGTGGCGCCGTAGTATTCCACAAGGCCAAAAAGAAATGCAGACAGATGAGGCAACCTATCAGCAGGGCATAGCACAGGAGACAGGCAACTCAGCTGGTATGTTGAGCAACAAAAAAGGGTATTGATCTATAAATGTCAGAACAATGAATTGTCGAATAACGATCAGTCAAAAAACGAGGGCTTGGTGTATAGAGAATGGTGATGAAGAGAGGCAAAGAGTGAGGGGCGGGGTGGGGAGGGGAAGGGAGACTGAGGATGAGATGAAGGAGACAAACAAAGAGTGTATCTGAGTGCGGGGAGGGGAGGGGAAGGGAGACTGAGGATGAGATGAAGGAATGAGAGAGGGTGGTGCAAGTTGGAGAAGGGGCAGCTAGATGACACGAGGACAGGGTGATGTGGAGGGGATTTGTTTTTGGCCGCCTCTTAGGGCGATTAAGGCATTTGGCAAGATAGATAGATAGATTTGAAAGCAGCTTGTTTTTCAATGACACTGTATCACCTCCGTTAACCATTTTACTCCTTGATTTATTTTTACGTCTTCTCTCTCCTTCAGGACTGGAAACGGAAAGGTGGATGGCGTGTGATCCACAGCAAACCCATGGTGACACCACTTGACCCCGAATTCCCTAAGGTTTCTGAAAGAAAGGTGGGAGCAGATTATGCTTCCAGAGGCTTCAAAGATAGCATCATTTAAGTGCTGAAACTGTAGATAAAGATGAGAAAGCAAAGAGATAAGACTGATGGTTGTATAAATAAAGGTACTGAAATACTTCTGTAATTACAGTAAGTGAATGGATAAAATGCAACAAAGGATGCCATTTAGAATACAAGATAGTATATGAGGACAGATGATAGTAGGTAAGATGAAGTGAGGCTGAGGATATATACAAGGAAAGGACTATCCAAAATCAATGAGCAATTTACTAACCTGCTTGAGCTTGTTCTAGTTTTCATCATAGCTCATAGCTATATGTGGTAAATACTTTTTTTATTTGCTTTAGGTGGACTGGCAGTGTAGTACATTTCAGTCCTTTTCGAAGATTTGTAATCATTAATGATGGGAAATGAATTTCTTTCACCCTTGTTTTCCCTGTCTTACTATCATTTGGGATTTCCATGGTTTCTTTCATTTTGAGGGACTTTAAAATAAGCTTACATTTCTTCGTTTACACCACCCTGGCACAGTATTGCAGTGATATACAGTATACTGTTTGAGTTAAACAATCAGTTCACCATATCTACAAAATTTATTGTTTGTATTGGTCAGTTGAGCTTGAGCTTGCTAGGAGATAGCAGGTTTTCATATTTCATTATCCACTCAGCCAGTTGAATGAGATGGCATAATGTATATACTTGTGTTAAATTAAAATTTAATATATATACTACATATGTATTATTATTCCTTTAAATAGGCTCAGCCTTAACATAGCTAATTGGTTGACAACATGACAGCATTAAGGAAAACTGTGTAATGAAAAACACAGAGCCCATGGGAAAAATATCTTTTTGCCCACATCTTAGTTTGACTTGCCCTAAATGATTCACCATGCCTGCCACAACCATCCCAGAGTGACCTTAAATATACAAAGCAGTAATGAATACACACACACACACACACACACACACACACACACACACAGTGGAACTGAGTACACTTAGGAAGAAAGTGAGTGAAATGGCAAGTACGGTAGTCAATCACGAGAGTGTTATGCAAGATTTAAAAAATGACACAGAGACAATTAGGCAAGTAAGCAGTCTTATTGACCAGAGCAGTGATATTGAGGAGAAGATAACACAGGTGAATGAAGCTGTGCAAAGCTACAAAAATGATGTGGAAATCACGTATGCTGAAATGGTGAAAGTAAAGAAAGACTTAGAAACAAGGGTGGAGGAAAAAAGCATTAAAATGGAAGTGAAAAGAATAATCCAAAACAATCCAAAGTTAGAGATTCAGTAGATATAAACAAATCTATAGTAATCACTGGTATAGAAGAGGAAGATCTAAAAAACAAGATCACAAGAGACAAAAAGGAGATGGCAAATGTAATGAGCTTACTGAAGGAAGTATCAGAGGAAATCTGTAGTAAAGACATAGAGGAACACAAAAGGTTAGGGAAATATGAGAAAAGCAAGACAAGACCTCTAAAGGTGACTTTCCAGAGTGTAAACACTGTGGAAGAGATACTAAAAAATGCAAAGAATCTTATGGAAAAAGAGGAGTTCAAAAATGTATGGATAAAAAGATGCCTAACACAAGAGGAACTGGAATTACTGAAAGAGAAAAGGGAGGAAGCAAAAACAAAAAATGAGGGAAGATCGGAAGAGGAGAAGAAGAAGTTTTTTTTTTACAAAGTAATAGGATTGCAGGTACGAAAGTGGTACACAAACAGGATGGAATCAAAAGGAGGAAGGTAGTAGAACCATGTCATGACAAGTATATAAACAAGAAGATAAAGCTGATGTGCTCAAATGTGGATGGAATGGTATCTAAATTACTAGAGATGAATGATTATGTCAGAGAAAATGAACCACAAATAATATGCCTAACTGAGACAAAATTAACACCAAGGATATCCAATGACATACTAAACTTAGAGGAAAACAATATATGGAGAAGAGACAGACATTTAAAAAAAGGAGGAGGAATTATAATATTAACTAAGAAAAATCTAAAAGTCAATGAAATAAAACTAGATATACCATCACAAGTAGAATTGATTGCAGTAGAGATCAACACATCTGAAGGTAAAGTAATTGTAGCCAATTTGTACATGCCACCCAGATCAAACACATGGGAAAGAGATGAATATGAGGACCTGACAGAGTACAATTCAGAGTTTAAGATCATTACTACATAAAATGGAAGAGAAATCAGAAAGAATTATACTAACTGGGGATTTCAACACAAATTTAAATTGGAATACTCTAGATATAACTAGCCAAGAAAGCTGTTGGGACCAAAAGCTCCTGGATCTCGTACAAGAGTTCTTCCTAATGCAACATGTGAGGGAAACCACCAGAAAAAGAGGACGATGTACCTTCAGTGCTAGATCTAATATTTACTAGGCAAGAAAATGGCATTGACAGTTTAATATATCACCCTCCACTCGGCAAAAGCGATCATGCAGTACTAAATTATAACTTCAGGATAGCATATGACATAGTAAACAGCAATGACAGTTACAAAAAGGGCCTAAACTATAAAAAGGGAAATTATCAAGACCTAAAGAAGTATTTCTTAGAAGTTGATTGGGAAAATGAGCTTAGAGGACAAGATTTAAATGCTGTATATAAAAAATTCTGTGAATTTTATGAAATAGGAGTCCAGAAGTACATCCCACAGCACAAAGAAGCAGATAAGAAAATACAGAAATGGTTCAATACAGAATGTAAAAAATCAAAAGAATGAAGAGATTTGTTGACATAATAATGAAAGGGCGTATAATAATTACAAACAGGCAAGAAACGATTATACAAGAATAAGGAGGGAAGCCCAAAAACAGTTTGAGGAGGATATAATAAATAAAAGTAGTGATCAACCAAAGCTGTTTTACAGCTATATCAGAAGCAAAACCAAAGTAAAAGATATCAATCAAATCAATCAATTGCCAGACGCCATAATCCTGTAAGGGGTGGCCATTGACTTTGAGTTATTTGTTTTACAGGGAGGGGCACTAACCCTCCACCAACCCACTTGTTGACACGTAGGGAGCACGTATGGTTTGGTTGTATGGTTACCACCCAGCACTGTAAATGGTTTCTTGGCTTACAGGAAACCATTTGGCTTGTCACTCAATGTAAAGCCACCTGTAAAGGAAAGAAAAGCAATAAGAAGTGAAAGATGGGAGAAATAGGAAGAGAGGAGGGCAGGCACAGAAAAAAATAAATAAATAAATAAAGGCTGAGGAAGAAGTAGGCAGCACTACATCAAGTGAGTGGATGATGATCGCCACCACCTACCACAGTTATATATATATATATATATATATATATATATATATATATATATATATGAAGCAGGGTGCTACATTGCGTCAAAGCAAAAGCATATATATACTGTACACATTATGTGCAGCATGAAAAAAAACAGCTTCATGTCATTGGCAAGTCACCCCCAGCCTGGGAATGGGGTAGAAAAGTTGTGCATGGCTGGCCTGGGAAAATGTTACTTGAGATACATCACAACTTATGGATTAACTGACAAGCATACCAGACTGTGGGGGAAGTGAGTTACACTACACCCTTTGTACTCTAACCTGGCACAAAACTACCATCTCTCTGGCCAAAACTACTATCTCTCTGGCCAAAAATACTATCTCTCTGGCCAAAACTACCATCTCTCTGGCCAAAAATACTATCTCTCTGGCCAAAATTACCATCTCTCTGGCCAAAACTACCATCTCTCTGGCCAAAACTACATTCAGTACAATCAATTACGGACGAGGGAATCACTTATACACAAGAGAAGGATATTTGTGAAGCACTAAATAAGAATTTCCAATTAGTTTTTACAGAAGAAAAAAATTTTGAGAGGGACTATGTGGTACATGCATGTCCACACATACTACCAGATCTACATCATTCATTCGTTCATTGCCAGACGCCATGTATCCCAGACGGGGTGGCCAAGGGCTTAGAGTTAATTGTTTCACAGGGAGGGGCACTAATCCTCCACCAACCGCACTTGACATGTAGGGATGCCAACAGCATCTGGTGTTCCCAGGCGGTCACTCATCCAAGTACTAACCAGACCCAACGTTGCTTAACTTCGCTGATCGGACGGGAAGCGGTGTACTCAACGTGGTATGGCCGTTGACAGATATACAAATAGCAGAAAAAGTAGTACAGGAGGAGTTAAGTAGATTAGACAGAGGAAAAGCAAGTGGTCCTGATGAAATTTCATTTGGGTACTATGAGAATGTGCAAAGGAGTTAAGTAAACCATTATTTTTAATTTTCAAGAAATCCTCGAGTCAAGGTAAACTACCTGATATTTGGAAAAAAGCAAATATTGTCCCCTTATTCAAGAAAGGAAATTGACAAAATCCACTCAACTACCGACCAGCATCACTGACCAGTGTTGTAAGCAAGGTATTAGAAAAGCTTATAAGAAAAGCTTGGGTAAACCATGTAGAAGAACACAGTATGATAACAGAAAGACAGTTTGGTTTCAGAAAAGGAAAATCATGTGTTACTAGTCTGCTGAGCTACTATGACAGAGTAACAAACACAATACAGGAAAGGGAAGGATGGGTGGACAGTATCTATTTAGATTTCAAGAAAGCTTTTGACACAGTACCACACCAAAGACTTTTATGGAAACTGTACCATCAAGGAGGAATTCGAGGCAAACTGTTTTGTTGGATGCAAGACTTTCTCATAAAAAGAGAAATGAGGACAGTACTAAGAGGAAACTACTCATCATGGAAAGAAGTGACTAGTGGAGTACCACAGGGTTCAGTGCTGGTACCAATCATGTTTTTAGTGTATATAAATGATATAAACAGTAACACTGGAAATGAGAGCTATCTGAATATGTTTGCAGATGATGCAAAAATACAAAGGAGAATTACTAACACAGACTCTTGTAAAGAGCTACAAGAAGAATTAAATAAACTTCATGAATGGAGTAGTACATGGCAAATGGAATTCAATGTGGACAAGTGTCATGTAATCAAGTTTGGTAAAAGTGGAAAAAGACCTGATTGGGATTATAAGTTAGGAAATAAAACCCTATACACATCAGAAAGAGAGAAAGACCTAGGTGTGATTATCAATAACAGACTATCTCCGGCTGACCACATCTGCGAGAAGGTACAGAACATGTATACACTGCTTGCAAATATGAGAATAGCATTCACATACATAAATGAAGACATGCTAAGAAGGATAATAACATCATTCGTTAGACCAACCCTGGAATATGCATCAGTAGTCTGGAGTCCTCATCTCAAAAAGCACATAGACAAGATTGAAAAAGTTCAAAGGGCTGCTACAAGATGGATACCAAGCTTAAGGGACCTAAGCTACGAAGAAAGCCTAAATAAACTGAATCTACCAACACTACAGGAGCGAAGGAAAAGAAGTGACATGATTATGCTATATAAGTGCATATCAGGGAAGGAGAAAATAGACATAAATGATTTCTTAACACATGGAGAAGCGTCAGCAAGAGGACACTGCAAAAAACTGCATAAGAAGAGAGGCGATAAAGACGTAAGGAAATTCAGTTTCCCAAACAGAGCAATTGACCAATGGAATGCACTACCAAATGAAATAGTGTGTGCCAAAACAATTCACAAATTTAAGGATATGTACGATAAATATGGTTTAAGACATGGGACAGTACTAGCTTGACTCATTCCTGTAAAGATACAATTAGGTAAGAACACACACACACACACACACACACACACACGGCATCGTCGGAGGAAGACGTCCGTTACCGGCGCTCCATACCAGCTCAACACGACCAGAGGCATTACCTAAATAAGTATCTTTGAATGAGTCAAGCTCTGTACCAGGTTAGACTAAATGATTTTTCATTATTAAAAGGAAAAGAAATAATAAGTTTAAATAAGACTGGTTCAAACAACAAAGAACCACGATGCATTGAGTCAGCTGGGTTTGTTTATACTACAGCAACACGGGGAAAGCGTGCATACTTTGTAAGTAAACACTCTGTTCATTTAGTATTACAAAATGGATCCATACTTCAGTAAAACAAATTTGGAAAAGAAAAGGGATAAAAGTAAAAAGCAAAATGATGATTTCTACCAAGAACTGGTTGAAGTGGAGACTCACAATAGACTGGTTGAACGTGTACACAAACTAGAAATGGCTTTCAAAAATGAAATTGATGAAATAAAGAAGCAAATGCACTTGCAAAAGGAAGAGATAGAAAAACTGGGAAGGGAGGCCAATAAGAAAGACACAACCATCAGTGAACTAACAGTGGAATTGAATACGCTTAGGAAGAAAGTGAGTGAAATGGGAAGTACCGTATAACGCCATAACTTCGGACGGCGTCCAAACTTCGGACATTTCGCAAAAAAATGTAATAATTCAAGTTTATTGGAAGAGAGTGCGATATTTGCAAAAAATAATGATGTGGGTAGGTAGGGTAATCCTCTAAGATTATCATGTATTAATCCTATTAAACTAGCTTGAATATGTGTGGGTGAAAAAAATTCGTGAATCCATTGGAAAAAATAACTGAATTTTCTTACCCTGCAAAACTTTGTTCACACAGAACAAACAGTTTCAATTGTAAAAAAGTGAACAGTACGATTATATGTATAAAAGTGCTGTAAGTACTGGGAAGTAAACTGTTTCAAAATATATGCATGGATAATCTTGCTATACCTGCTTTAATGAATACTTATTTATTTTGCAGAAAAAATTCCTAACTTCGGACAGACAAATTATTTGAGCCAAATAAAGTCCAAACTTCGGACAGACAATAATATTAATGGTAAAGTGATGCTGATTATATAAACAGAAAAACATGGCTAAAACAGCGAAATCTCCTATAACGAGGAAAAGAGCCTACACAAGTGAAGTGTCCAAAAGTGCCCTGGAAAAGGCTAAAGATGACATAAATAACAAGAACATGAGCGTGCGCAAAGCAGCTGAAAAATATAAATTAAAAAAGAGCACATTACATGATTACCTGATACAAAAACATTGCAAACAAGTGGGACGTAATACTTCATTGAGCCATGATGAAGAGTTACTGGTGTGTCAGAGAATCCTCACATTGGCAGAATGGGGATTCCCACTCGACAATTTGGACTTGAGGATGTTAGTGAAAGCATATTTAGACAAACGAGGGGTTGTTGTGTCACGATTCAGTAACAATGTACCTGGTGTTAAATGGGCCCATTCCTTCTTCAAGCGCCACAAGCACACCCTTAGTAGACGATTGTCCCAGAATATAAAGACTGACAGAGCCAGAGTGACAACAGCCATGCTAGCCGAGTTCTACAGTAACCTGAAAAAATCACTAGAAGGTGTGCCTCCAGAGAACATAATAAATTTTGATGAGACCAATCTTACTGATGATCCAGGTAAAAAGAAAGTCATAGTGAGGCGGGGCACTAAATATCCAGAGAGAATCATGAACTCAACAAAATCCTCAATATCTATTATGTTCTCTGGAGCTGCATCTGGTGTGTTACTCCCTCAATATGTGGTGTATAAAGCTATCCATCTTTACGATACCTGGACTGAAGGGGGCCCTCCTGGAACATTATACAATAGGTCCCCCAGTGGATGGTTCGACTCGTGTTCATTCGATGACTGGTTCCACAAAATTATCCTCCCCTATGCTAAACGCAGGACAGGTAGAGTTGTCATTATAGGAGACAACTTGGCAAGCCATGTATCACCCAGTGTTATTGAGTCATGTGAGAAACATAATATCTCCTTTCTTCTCTTACCACCTAACTCCACGCACTTGACACAACCTCTCGATGTTGCTGTGTTCTGGCCTCTAAAAGTGTACTGGCGTAAGATCCTCGAGAACTTCAAGAAAACTACTGTTGGTAGGCTGAGTGCTTCATTACCTACAGACTGCTTCCCAGCACTACTGACCGAACTGGTGGATAAAATTAAAGGGACCATTGCTGACAACCTACGTAGTGGGTTTAAGAAGTGCGGCATTTATCCTCTTGATCCACAGAAATCCATCTCAAGACTTCCAGAAGATTCAATCCAAGATACAGCTGATACTGGTACACCAGGACCATCTACCAGTACTGCCTTAGACAGCTCAGTGTTGGAATTGTTGAAGGACATGAGGCATGGAACCAGTCAGTCAAGCTCAAGTCCAGCTATAGCGAAACCAAGGCGAAAGAAAAGGTTGAATGTGTCACCGGGCATGAGTATTACTACAAGGGCACTACAAAATGAAACAGAGAGCCAGCATGAAGAGTGTGAAGTTGATGATCCACAACCCCAGCCACTGCAGCCACAAGAGGATACAGCAGAGATAGCAGCACAGCCTTCCACTTCCACATCTGCACCCAACCATGAAGCACAAGCATCTCCCCTGACAGTCACTTCTACCCAGATTATTGGGGATAAAGTTGTTCCCTCAGATTGGGTAGTTGTGAGGGTTCCCTTTGATAACAAAGACAGATATAGGCATTATATTGCTATCATTGTTAAGGTAAAACCAGAAATACATGTCAGGTTTCTCAAACACGTTCAGGGTACACCTCACACATTTGTATACCCAATGGTTGATGACAGCAGTGACATAGACGAAGAGGATATACTGAAGGTGTTACCAGAACCAACACTTGACCGAAAGCAAAGGATGATTTTTGATGTAGATGTGAACCTTTGGCCTAAGTAATGATAATAATTTTGATATAGATCTGTAAGATACCATAGTCAGTACTACCAGTACCGAAGTTATTGCCAATAAGGTGCCTTAACCAGTAATGAGGTTTATTTTAAAGAAAAAAGTAATACTATATATTTAGTTACAGTATTTTATACTGGTAGTTAAGGAATAGTTTTTTGTACTGATGTACTACAGTTAATACGTTCCATGGTGCCTTCATAACATGTGCCAGTGTGTGCGTGTGTCTGTTGATTTGTGTGTGTGTGTGTGTGTGTGTGTGTGTGTGTGTGTCTTTAGAACTTGTAAGAAATGTTCAACATCATATTATGTTATTTCGGTATGCATTTGTTGAATCAATGAGGTAGATACTTGATAATTAAGTGAAGTTTTGTTTAGGAAAATGAGGACAGTTCCTCTTACAGTTTTGGGTATATGCAGTGCATTTTTATTTTATTTTTTCATCTCAAAAAGTTCGTGAATAGTTCTTAGTTCTATTTACGGCCAGAATACCTCACTACAATGTGATATGATGCAATTCAATGTGATATGAAATTACGAGCTCCAAAAAGAAGACATTTTGGGATATTTCTCTATATATATGTATAACTCTGGTCACGAGTGCCCAATATTTTTTTAAACATTTTTTAAGAACTTCTCAAGTGTCCGAAGTTTGGCCAGTGTGTCCAGAGATAGATCCCATTAACCATTCTCATGTTTAAAGGGAAAATACATGGATGTCCGAAGTTTGGAAGAGCTGTCCGAAGATAGGAAATTTGTTCCTAACTTCAGACACTTGAAAATGAAAAAAAAAAAGCACAAGTTTAGCTTGGCTAATTTTTTTTAAATATATGGATTTAGTAGGTATACTCTCCCTGGCTACCACATGACACCAACAGGAATAAAATTGCACCATTCTACAAGGAGTTATTCATTAAAACACATAAAAAATGTCCGAAGTTATGGCGTTTTACGGTACAGTAGTTAATCACGAGAGTGTTATGGAAGAGTTAAAAAATGACACAGAGACAATTAGACAAGCAAGCAGTCTTATGGACCAAAGCAGTGATATTGAGGAGAAGATAACACAGGTGAATGAAGCTGTGCAAAGCTACAAAAATGATGTAGAAACCACGTATGCTGAAATGGTGAAAGTAAAGAAAGACTTAGAAACAAGGGTGGAGGAAAAAAACATTAAAAAGGAACTGAAAAGAATAATCCAAAACAATCCAAAGTTAGTCAGAGATTCAGTAGAAATCAATCAATCAAAAGTAATTAAAAACAAAATCACTAGAGACAAAAAGGAGATGGCAAATATAATGAGCTTACTGAAAGAAGTATCAGAGGAAATCTGTAGTAAAGACATAGAGGAACACAAAAGGTTAGGGAAATACGAGAAAAGCAAGACAAGACCTCTAAAGGTGACTTTCCAGAGTGTAAACACTGTGGAAGATACTAAAAAATGCAAAGAATCTTATGGAAAAAGAGGAGTTCAAAAATGTATAGTTAAAAAAATGCCTAACACAAGAGGAACTGGAATTACTGAAAGAGAAGAGGGAGGAACCAAAAACAAAAAATGAGGGAAGATCAGAAGAGGACAAGAAGAAATTTTTTTACAAAGTAATAGGATTGCAGGTACGAAAGTGGTACACAAACAGGATGGAATCAAAAGGAGGAAGGTAGTAGAACCATGTCATGACAAGTATATAAACAAGAAGATAAAGCTGATGTACTCAAATGTGGATGGAATGGTATCTAAATTACTAGAGATGAATGATTATGTCAGAGAAAATGAACCACAAATAATATGCCTAACTGAGACAAAATTAACACCAAGGATATCCAATGACATACTAAACTTAGAGGAATACATTATATGGAGAAGAGACAGAAATTTAAAAAAAGGAGGAGGAATTATAATATTAACTAAGAAAAATCTAAAAGTCAAGGAAATAAACCTAGATATACCATCACAAGTAGAACTGATTGCAGTAGAGATCGACACATCTGAAGGTAAAGTAATTGTAGCCAATTTGTATATGCCACCCAGATCAAACACATGGGAAAGAGACGAATATGAGGACCTGGCAGAGAGTACAATTCAGAGTATAAGATCCTTGCTACATAAAATGGAAGAGAAATCGGAAAGAATTATACTTACTGGGGATTTCAATACAAATATAAATTGGAATACTCTAGATATAAATAGCCAAGAAAGCTGTTGGGACCAAAAGCTCTTGGATCTCGTACAAGAGTTTTTCTTAATGCAACATGTGAGGAAAACCACTAGAAAAAGAGGACTTGATGTACATTCAGTGCTAGATCTAATATTTACTAGGCAAGAAAATGACATTGACAGTTTAATATATCACCCTCCACTCGGCAAAAGCGATCATGCAGTACTAAATTATAACTTCAGGATAGCATATGACATAGTAAACAGCAATGACAGTTACAAAAAGAGACTAAACTATAAAAAGGGAAATTATCAAGACCTAAAGAAGTATTTCTTAGAAGTTGATTGAGAAAATGAGCTTAGAGGACAAGATTTAAATGCTGTATATAAAAAATTTTGTGAATTTTATGAAATAGGAGTCCAGAAGTACATCCCACAACACAAAGAAGCAGATAAGAAAATACAGAAATGGTTCAATACAGAATGTAAAAAATCAAAAGAAAGAAGAGATTTGTTGTGGAATAGATATAGAAGACACAATAGTGAAAGGGCGTATAATAATTACAAACAGGCAAGAAACGACTATACAAGAATAAGGAGGGAAGCCCAAAAATAGTTTGAGGAGGATATAATAAATAAAAGTAGTGATCAACCAAAGCTGTTTTACAGCTATATCAGAAGCAAAACCAAAGTAAAAGATATAATACAATCCATCATGGACGAGGGAATCACTTATACACAAGAGAAAGATATTTGTGAAGCACTAAATAAGAATTTCCAATTAGTTTTTACAGAAGAAAAAAATTTTGAGAGGGAATATGTGGAACACACATGTCCACACATACTGCCAGATATACAAATAGCAGAAAAAGTAATACAGGAGGAGTTAAGTAGATTAGAGAGAGGAAAAGCAAGTGGTCCTGATGAAATTTCATGTTGGGTGTTACGAGAATGTGCAAAGGAGTTAAGTAAACCATTATTTTTAATTTTCAAGAAATCCCTGAATCAAGGGAAACTACCTGATATTTGGAAAAAAGCAAATATAGTCCCCTTATTCAAGAAAGGAAATAGACAAAATCCTCTCAATTACCGACCAGTATCACTGACCAGTGTTGTAAGCAAGGTATTAGAAAAACTTATAAGAAAAGCTTGGGTAAATCATCTAGAAGAACACAGTATGATAACAGAAAGACAGTTTGGTTTCAGAAAAGGAAAATCATGTGTTACTAATCTGTTGAGCTACTATGACAGAGTAACAAACACAATACAGGAAAGGGAAGGATGGGTGGACAGTATCTATTTAGATTTCAAGAAAGCTTTTGAAACAGTACCACACCAAAGACTTTTATGGAAACTGTACCATCAAGGAGGAATTCGAGGCAAACTGTTTTGTATGATGCAAGACTTTCTCATAAAAAGAGAAATGAGGACAGTACTAAGAGGAAACTACTCATCATGGAAAGAAGTGACTAGTGGAGTACCACAGGGTTCAGTGCTGGCACCAATCATGTTTCTAGTGTACATAAATGATATAAACAGTAACACTGGAAATGAGAGCTATCTGAATATGTTTGCAGATGATGCAAAAATACAAAGGAGAATTACTAGCACAGACTCTTGTAGGGAGCTACAAGAAGAATTAAATAAACTTCATGAATGGAGTAGTACATGGCAAATGGAATTCAATGTGGACAAGTGTCATGTAATCAAGTTTGGTAAAAGTGGAAAAAGACCTGATTGGGATTATAAGTTAGGAAATAAAACCCTATACACATCAGAAAGAGAGAAAGACCTAGGTATGATTATCAATAACAGACTATCTCCGGCTGACCACATCAGCGAGAAGGTACGGAACATGTATACACTGCTTGCAAATATGAGAATAGCATTCACATACATAAATGAAGACATGCTAAGAAGGATAATAACATCATTCATTAGACCAACCCTGGAATATGCATCAATAGTCTGGAGTCCTCATCTCAAAAAGCATATAGACAAGATTGAAAAAGTTCAAAGGGCCGCTACAAAATGGATACCAAGCTTAAGGGACCTAAGCTACGAAGAAAGACTAAATAAACTGAATCTACCAACACTACAGGAGAGAAGGAAAAGAGGTGACATGATAATGCTATATCAGTGCATATCAGGAAAGGAGAAAATAGACATAAATGATTACTTAATATATGGAGAAGCATCAGCAAGAGGACACTGCAAAAAACTGCATAAGAAGAGAGGTGGTAAAGACGTAAGGAAATTCAGTTTCCCAAACAGAGCAATTGATCAATGGAATGCACTACCGAATGAAATAGTGTGTGCCAAAACAATTCACAAATTTAAGGATATGTACGATAAATATGGTCTAAGACACGGGACAATACGAGCTTGACTCATTCCTGTAAAGATACAGTTAGGTAAGAACAATTAGGTAAGAACACACACACACACACACACACACACACACACACACACACTCACTAAAGAGAAGAGGGAGGAGGCAAAAATAAAGAACGAGGGAAGATCAAAGGAGGAAAAGAACACATTTTTTTACAAAGTAATTGGATTGCAGGTACGAAAGTGGTACATAAACAGGAGGGAATAAAAAGAAGGAAGGTAGTAGACCCAAGCCATGACAAGTATGTAAACAAGATGATTAAATTGGTGTACTCTAATGTAGATGGGATGGTATCTAAATTATTGGAGATGAATTATTATATCAAAGTAAAGGAACCATATATTGTTTGCCTAACTGAAACAACACCAAGGGTATCAAACGATACCCTAAACCTAGAGGAATACAATATGTGTAGAAGAGATAGGAACTTAAAAAAAAAAAAGGAGGAGGAATTATATTAACAAAGAAAAATCTGCAAGTCATAGAAATAGAATCAGATATACCCTCACAGGTAGAACTGATTGCAGTAGAGATTAGTACGTCTGAAGGGAAAGTAATTTTGGCAAATTTACATATGCCACCCAGATCAAACATTTGGGAAAAAGGTGAATATGAAGACCTGGCAGAGAGTACAATTCAAAGTTTAAGAGCATTACTACATAGAATGAAGGAGAAATCTGAAAGTATTATACTAACTGGAGATTTCAATACAAATATAAAGTGGAATACTCTTAGATATAAAAAGCCAGGAAAGCTGTTGGCACCAAATGCTGCTGGACCTTGTGCAGGAGTTTTTCCTAACACAACATTTAGAAAGCACCAGAAAAAGAGGACTTGATGTACGATCAGAACTAGATCTTATATTTCCTTGGCAAGAAAATGATACTGACAATATTATGTATTACCCTCCATTTGGCAAAAGCAACCATGCAGTATTAAATTGCAACTTCAGGATTGCATATGACATAGTTAGCAGTAATAAAAGTTACAAAAAGAGTCTTAACTTCAAAAAGGGCAACTACCATGACCTAAAGAAATTCATTCATTCATTCATTGCCAGACGCCATGTATCCCAAACGGAGTGGCCAACGGCTTAGAGTTAATTGTTTTACAGGGAGGGGCACTAATCCTCCACCAACCCCATTTGACACGTAGGGATGCCAACAGCATCTGGTGCTCCCAGGCGGTCACCCATCCAAGTACTAACCAGACCCAACGTTGCTTATTGGGTCTAAAGAAATACTTCTTAGAAATAGATTGGGAAAAAGAGTTTAGAGGACAAGATTTAAATATTATATATAGAAAATCTTGTGAACTTTATTAAACAGCATAAAGATGCAGAAATGAAAATAAAGAAATGGTTTAATAAAGAATGTAAAAAATCAATAGAAGAAAGAGAAAAGACTTGTTGTGGCTTAGATACAGAAGACACAACAATGAGAGGGCATACAATAACTATAAACAGGCAAGAAATTAATATACAAGAATAAGGAGAGAAGCCCAAAAACAATTTGAGGAAAACATCACACATTTCATCAGACCAATCCTGGAGTATGCATCAGTAGCCTGGAATCCTTGTCTCAAAAAACACAGAGATAAGATTGAAAAAGTTCAAAGTGCCGCTACAAGCTGGGTACCAAGCATAAGGACTCTAAGCTATGAAGGAAGACTAGAAAAATTGAATCTGCCAACACTGCAGGAGAGAAGGAAAAGGGAGACATGATTATGCTATATAAATGCATATCAGGAAAGGAGAAAATAGACACAAATGAATATATAACTTATGAGGAAGCATCAGCAAGAGGACACTGCAAAAAACTGCATAAAAAGGGAGGCAATAAAGACGTAAGGAAATTGCAATACCCACCGTGTTTTGCTGGGTGTTTTTAGGGTGGCTTCCTGTCCTAGGAACACCTACAATATAGCCAGATTCTTTATCTAGACTGGAGCTAGGATACACCACAAGAGGAACGGGGTATAAAACTCTGGGCAACTACCTTACACATATGTTACTATATCCTTTCTTACAATACAGACAAGACACACAGTACTCTATACAATGTCAAGGAAAGTTTGACATGACTCGGACAGGAAAGTGGATTATGTGTATCTCGCAGGATACAGTCGCGAGGATATAGAATTGACACTGTAAACACTTGGGTCGAGTTTATACACAGTTTTAGTCTAGGGCTGCATGTAGGCTATCTCACAGGATAGGTGTCAGTGTCCTGCTTTACACTAAGTAATGGTGGAGTTGCATTTCTGATGTTATGAATAAACAGGTATATGCAGTTGGTGTATTTATGATTGGAACGCTGTCTTTGTCACTTACTATTTCCGCTGTTCACTACTCGGCACTATGTTCAGTCACTGTTCAGTAAGGGATTATCGAGGGCTCGGGCCGGGCAGAGGTGGCCCGGGGACTAGCAGGTGTCAGCCAGGTGTTAGTGGGATCTCCTCTGGTGTCTTCTCCGCCAGAGACCACGGGACTACCCGCAGAGGTGTCGTCGCCCGTCGTGGACTAGGGTCGGGTGTAGTAAAGGGCCCCTCACTGGTGGGGCTGGGTACGGGAGTCTGGCCCCTTGGACTGGAGCCGAACAACTCCTGCAGGTGCTGCTATCTGTGCCGGGTTGGGGAAGGGCGTTGCCATTGCCTGGGACTTGGAGGGTCACGCCCCGGGGTACTGGGGGCGCTGTCGAGGGTCCTTTGCCTGCGGTCTCTCTTCTGTTGCACCACCGTCAGGGTCGGACTGTGGCATTGCCTTCAGAAGGAGTTCATCAGGGTCTGCTCTCTCTCTGGCGCTGGCTGGATGGCGTAAACCCTCGAGGATAACACAGGGCCACTCCGCCAGTCCCCTAGGCCTCGGGTTGGAGAGGTAGAGGTGCGACCCGCTCTGCCGCCAGAGGGGTGGGCTGAGCAAGGGTTGCCCTCATGTTGCAAAGTCACAGGGGGTGAGAGACTTTTAAGATCTCTCTCCCTGGCACGGCTACAGGTCATCACTGAGGTCCCTTGGGCAACAGGAGGAGGGCGGCTACAGGCCGTCCCTTTCCTGTTGGTGCAGCTACTGGCTGTCACCTGGGCCTGACTTCCTGATGGGACCGTGGACGCGGTGTGGCTACTGACCGTCACCTGTCCACAGGTGCGGCTACAGGCCATCACCGGTGTCCCATATGAGGAGTGACGTAGGCAAGGAGCGGCTACAGGCCGTTTCCTGACTACTGGTGTGGTTACAGGCTGTCACCGGTGTTGTGCCCCTCAAGGCTACTGCAGAAGGAGAGGGAGCATACTGTTCTCTCCCCAAGTGCAGTTGCAGGCCGTCACTGGTTCCGGAGGGGGGTGGGCAGCACTTGGAGCGGCTACAAGCTGTCTCTTTATAGGCGTGGTTACAGGCCGTCGCTTTATGGTGTGGCTACAGGCCGTCACTTTATATGCGCGACTACAGGCCATCGCTGTATATGAGCGGCTACAGGCCGTCTCTTTATATGTGCAGCTGCAGGCCATCACTGGGGTGCTGCCAGGAGCTGGGTTTTCAGCTCCACCCTGATCCTGGTGAGGGCTGGCAGAACAAGTCATGTCCCCATGGCTGGAGGTAGTAGGTATCGGTGGTGTTGGTGCTGTGGGCTGGAGTCAGGTGCTGGAGGAGGGTGGTCCATTGTGTGGTTGCCAGGTTTTGGTCGTGGTTAGGGGTGTAGGTGATGTTAAGAGTGGATGCTTGAGAGGCCGTGCAGAGGAACTGGAGTAGGTGATGGGGACTGGAGTAGGTGATGGGGACCATGGGCACACCGCTTCCTGCTGTAGGTTGGTGCCCAGGTGGTGCATTATATCCTCATGGCCGGAGATGGTTGCTGCTCTGAGGGCCTCGGCTGAATGCTGGCAACCGATGAGGTGGTGGTGATTTTATGCCGCGGGTAGATGCAAGTGTTTTCCCCGGGATAGGGGCGGGTGGATAGTTCAATTGGTGCTGATGTAGCATGATGGTGCTGGGGGTCGTATTAGGAGTAAGGGGGCTGGGAGTGGCTGGATCTAGTGGTGCAGATGAGGTGGGGGGAGTAGGGGTGGTGTATCTGGTGGGAGGGCTTGAAATGCAGCCAGAACGGGTGATGGTGGTTTTCAAGGTGGGCTTGGGTGGCGAGGTGGGAGAATGGCCTCGTGGTGCTGTGGCTGTACGTGGCATTGTGTTGGGTGGTGGTGTCTGAGGTGTGGGCCTGGTGGCGATATGGAAACGTTGGGTGATGATGGGGGGAGTCGATGTGGGGGTGGAGGTGGCAGGGGGTGGTGTGCAGGGGTATGAGGGTGCTCTGGTGCTGGAGGCAGGTGGTGGTGGCGAGGTGGGAGGTGAGGTGGTGTGAGGTGTGCGGGGCGAAGGAGCTGGGGGTGAGGGGGTAGTGGATTGGCTGGGGGAACGGATTTGCGGTGGGTGTGGTGGTGTGAGTTGTGGGGGGTGAAGGAGCTGGTGGTGAGGGGTGGGGGATGATGGGAGCGAGGAGGAGGGTGTGATGTAGCAATTGTATGAGTCAGGATGGACGAGTGGAGGTGAGGTGATGCAGGGGGCGGGCGGGGCAGGGGCAGGGCGAGGGGTGGCGGTGGTGTGGAACAGGATCACGTGTCGATTTTGGCATGTATGTGGGGTGTTGTGGTAGTCTATTGTTACTTGGTAGGGGTTAGGGACATGGGTGACGGTGTTTGGGCCCATAAAGCGTGGGGAGAGTTTGTGGGGGATGGGCAGCTTCGCAACCATCACAGAATCACCTGGTTTGTAAGGGTTGGCGGGAGGGGCGTCAGGTTGGAGGTCTAGGCTGTTTTGTAGGTGGTGGAGTCACCTCTTGAGGTGGTGGAATGGATCGAACGTGGGAGGCATGGTGGGAGGTTGCAGGTTGTCGTCACAGGGGCAGGAGGAGTGGGGCTTCCCTGAATATGTGCTCGTGGGGGAATATGCCATCTTCTTGGGGGCAGGAGATTATCCCCCACTGAACAATTTTAACGTGGGCTGGCCAATCGTCATCTTTGTCTCCTTGATTCATGAACGTATTTGATTCATGAGGGTGCAGTGGCTCCTCTCGCAGACTCTGTTCCCCTAGGGCCAGTATGGGGAGGAGAGGGAGATGTGATAGCTGAATATGTTGGCTAGCTCCCGCCACACATTGCTGGTGAACTCAGGGGCACTGTCCGGGTGTAGGGCCTGGGGAATTCTAAAATTAGGGAAACATAAGACGGACCAGGGCATTGGCCACGGCAATGGCGTGATGTTCTTTGGCCGGGCATGCAATGAGGAACTTGGAAGAAGTATCCACAAAGGTGATGATGTAACAATATTCCGATTTGGGTGGTGAGGGGCCTACTACATCTACGGAAAGTAACTGCCAAGGTTTGTGAGCAATTATACTTCCTGAAGGGCTAGGGGTGTGGGTGGCGTCCTTGCCTAATGCACAGGCCCGGCAGGAGTGGGCGACTTGTTTAGCCAGGTTGGAGGGACTGGAGGTCCAATAGGTGTCACTTGAACACATGGAGGAGCTCCTTAATACCAAGGTGAATCCCATTGTCGGTATGGAGGTGCCTCATGGTATCCAAGGCAGTGTCGGGGTTGAGGACGATGTGCCCCGATGGTGTGAACAAGTGGTCGCCCTGTTGGTGGAGTTTGGTAAGTGGGGTGGAATCCAGGGCGGGCGGTCCTTGCTATGCCACTGTTGGAGGAGCCCCGGCTCATGTTGGATTGCGTGGATGGGCAGACGCGAGAGTGGGTCGGCATTGGTGTGGAGCTTGCTGGGGTGGTAGGAGCTCTCGTAGTTGAATTCTTCCAGTGTCTCCCTTCATCTAATAAGTTGGGCATTGTGGGTGTCAGACTGTTACAGCCATTGGAGCGACTGGTGGTTGGTGATGATAGTGACATTGGTGCCCAACAGGTAGGCCCAGAAGTGTCCTAAGGCCCAGACGATGCCCAGGCATTCCCATTTAGTGGCGGCGTAGTTCCTCTTGGCTTGGTTAAGGGTGCGGCTGGTGCAGGCAATCATGTATTCTTGTCCTTCCTGTACTTGTGCAAGGACGGTGCCAATCGCTGTCAGGGATACGTCAGTGTATAAATGGAAGAGCAGGGTGTAGTCGGGGAAAGCGATGACCAGGGCGGTGATGAGTTTGGATTTTTGTTCGTGAAAAGCGGCTCTCCATTCATCGGTCCAGGTGAAAGGCTTGCCCTTCCAGGTAAAGTCGTGGAGGGGTTTGGCAATGGTGGCAAATCCCTTCACGAATCGCTGGTAGTGAGGTAAGACCCAGGAAGGCTCGGACCTCGTGGATGGCTCATGGCAGGGGGAGGTCTGCGATGGTGCACAGCTTGTTGGGGTAGGGTGATAATCCATCTTTCGAGATGATATGCCCCCAAAAAGTGACGGTTCGTGCAGCCAGGACACACTTGGAGGGCTTAAGCTTGAGGCCGGCCTGGCGAATGCATTGAAAACTTTTCTGAGGCACTGGAGGTGATCGGCCCATGTCTCGCTAAAATGATGACATCATCCAGGTATGCCAGAGAGATTTCCCAAGTAAGGCCACACAGGACAGACTCCATCAATCGGGAGAAGGTGGCAGGGGCATTGCAGAGCCCGAATGGCAGGACGTTGAATTTGTAGTGTTTTCCATTACTCATGGAAAATGCGGTCTTCCCTCTACCCTGGGGGTGTACGGGGACCTGTCAATATCCCAACTGGAGATCCAGGGTCGAGAACCAAGAGGCGCCATACAGGGCGTCAAGGGAGTCGTCTATCCTGGGAAGGAGGGTGGCATCCTTGATGGTCACATCGTTTAAACAGCAGTGATCCACGCAGAATCACATGGTACCGTCTTTTTTCTTGATTAGGACGAAGGGGGAGGACCAGCGGCTGGTGGAAGGTGAAACAAAACAATGCTGGCATTTAGCATTTCCTGGACCTGCTGGTCTTCCTCAGCTTGTTGTTTCAGGTTATTCCATTGGGACAGTTGATGGATGGGTGGTCCTGTGGTGTGTATCTCGTGTGTCAGATAGGTGGTGTGGCTGATGTCGGAGGGTCCTGACACAAAAAGGTCTTGAAAGTCCAGGAGAAGGTGGCGGAGAGTGTCTGCCTGGTGGGGTGAGAGATGCTCAGGTATGGGGGCCAAGGAGACTGGGGAAGAGGAGGGGGTGGAGGTGCATGGCCCTGCTTCTTCCATTTCTCCTACCAAAAGTCCCTTGGGAAGTGTGATGGGGGTTGTGGCAATGTTAGCTATCTTGACTGCTGCCAGGTTTGGGGGAGAGGAAGGTAGGGGATAGGAGGCAGGCCGAGAGGATCCCGGGTGGCAGGTTGGGGGAGAATAGGACAGAAGTGCCTGTAGGCTGGTTCAATTTTATCCAAGCTTCATGATGATAGGGGATCGTTATGGTGGAGGCAGTGACGGCGGAGAAAGTGGTGTGGGTAGGAGGGGCTGGTGAAAGGGCCGGGGAAGGGGGGTTGGGCGAGGAGGTGGTGCGAGGGGGGGATAAGGGAGGGTTTGCAGGTGCACAGGTTGTGGGGGATTGGGTGGGAGAATTGGGAGTTTCTGAAACTGGAGCTGCTGCTTGTGGCAGTTGATGGTTGCTCGTAATTTCTGTAGGAGGTCCAGTCCCAGATATCTATCATAGGTATGACATGTGGAGTCGAAGACGATGAATTTGTGCTGTGTAGAAACTTCCTGGTGGGTGTCGGTGTGGAGGGCCCGGGTTTCCCCATGGATGGGTAGGGGGCCGTCTCCTGAGTCTACGAGATGGGTCAATGTAGGGAAAAGCGGGCCAAAAGCTGACTTATGGCAGGAGTAGGAATGACTGTGAAGGCAGGACCTAGCTGCTCCCATGTTGACCATGAAGTCTCGCTTTTACCCCGTTCAGCCTTATCTTATCGTAGACTGGGGGGCGATATTTCTGAGAGGTGGCCCCCACCACTGTGGGGAGGTGCAGGGGTGGGCCTAAAAATCCAGCTGTTGTGGGATCTCGTCCTCCTCAGGCTCTGCTCTCCCTGGGTCGGTGTCTCTGGCTGGTTCGTTTTCGTCCTCAGGGCCCTTGTTTTCCAGGGATGATACTTTGCATTGGCCGGGGGTGGTTAGCCTTCGCCATGCAGCGTTAAGTTGTTCGTGGATGTCGTGGAGTGGACATCGGTGGCTGCCTGTGGAGAATTCCCGGGGGTTGATTGAGATAAGATATTGGTTCTCTTTGTGGCTAGGACGTTTGTTGGTGGGGTGTGCCCTGGGCAGGTTGGATGTTGGTATAGGACTGGTGTGGGTTGGCGGTGGCCGTGGCTAGTTGTCAGGTGCCGGTTTATTTGTGGGGAATTTGCTAACCACATTGATTTGTTCAGGGGTTGACCAGGATGTTAAGAGTTGTCGTATCAGCTGGATGTCCTTGTCTAGATCTCCTGTAGGGTCGTGTATGGTGAAGTGCTCCTTGACCATGCTGGGGAGAACTCTGAGCAGTGTATTGAATGTATGTTGTTTCCGGGTTAATACGTCCGTTTCCAAGTATGTGGCGGTGACGAGTCGCCTGGCCTGGATAAGTCATCCAGGTTCCCATCGTAAGTTAAACCATCCAGTTGAGATAGTGCCACCACTCTACCCAGAGAAGGTGTGATGGCTTCTACTACTACTTTGGTGAAATTTGTCCATGTCAGTTCGTGGATCCCTTTGGGTGCGATGCTGGGTGCTGCTTTGCCCAAGAGTGGTAGGGTGACTGCTATTTTTTGCCTATCATCCTCAAATCCGATGTCTAGCAGCGGTTTGACTATGGATAGGTACGTGTGGATGTCGTATTGCTCCTGGTTGAATTTAGGTAATTGTACATGCGGTTTTGTTGCCATTTTGCTGTTGTCCCTGTTTTGCTCCTCTCTGTATTCTGCCCAGGTCAAGAACCACTGCTAGCCACCAGAGTTATGCTGGGTGTTTTTAGGGACACCTATGGTATAGCCGGGTTCTTTACCCACAGTAGACCGGAGCTAGGATACACCACAGGAGGAACAGGGTATAAAAACTCTGGGCAACTAGCTAACACGTATATTACTAAATCCTTCCTTACAATACAGACAAGACACACAATACTCTATACAGTGTCAAGGAGTGTTAGATGGGACTCAGACTGGCAGGTGTATTATGTGTAACTCACAGGATACTCACAGTCGCAAGGATATAAGACAGACACTGTAAACACTTGGCTCGAGGATATACACAGTTTTAGTCTAGGGCTGCATGTTTCTCACAGGATAGGTGTCAGCATCCCGCTCTACAGTAAGTAATGGTGGAGTAGCGTTTCTGATGTTATGAATAAACAGGTATATGTGGTCGGTGTATTTAAGATTGGAGCATTGTCTTTGTCACTCACTATTTCCACTGTTCACTACTCGGCACTATGGTCAGTTTTCATATCACAGTCACTGTTCGGTCAGGGATCATCGAGGGCTCAGGTCCGGCAGAGGTGGCCCGGGGACTCATAGTGTCGGCCAGGTGTTAGTGGGA
Source organism: Coenobita brevimanus (assembly GCF_032717465.1). Lineage (NCBI taxonomy): Eukaryota > Metazoa > Arthropoda > Malacostraca > Decapoda > Coenobitidae > Coenobita > Coenobita brevimanus. The sequence continues at coordinate 21,946,063 of NC_137018.1, forward strand.
TCTCCTCTGGTGCCTTCTCCACCAGAGGCCACGGGACTACCCGCAGAGGCGTCATCACCCATCGTGGCCTGGGGTCGGGCATAGTAAAGGGCCCCTCACTGGCGGGGCTGGATACGGGAGTCTGGCTCCTTGGACTGGAGCCGAACAACTCCTGCAGGTGCTGCTGTCTGCGCCAGGTTGGGGAAGGGCGTCGCTGTTGCCTGGGACCGGGAGGGTCATGCCAAGGGGTACTGGGGGTGCTGTCGAGGGTTCATTGGGTGTGGTCTCTTTTGTTGTGCTGCCGTCAGGGTCAGACTGCGGCGTCACCTTCGGCAGGAGTCCGTCAGGGTCTGCTCTCTCTCTGGCACTGGCTGGAGGACGTAAACCCCTGGGGATAACACAGGGCCACTCCACCAGTCCTCTAGGCTGAGGTTCTCCTTCTGGGAGCTTTCTTGGGTTGGAGAGGTAGAGGCACGACTCACTGTGCCACTGGAGGGGCGGGTTGAGCAAGGGTAGCCCTCACTTTGTGAAGTCATAGGGGGTGAGAGACTTTTAAGGTGTCTATCCCTGGCGTGGCTACAGGCCGTCACTAAGGTCCCTCGGGCAACAGGAGGAGGGTGGCTACAGGCCGTCCCTTTCCCATCGGTGCGGCTACTGGCCATCACCAGAGCCTGACTTCCTGACGGGACCGTGGACGGGGTGCGGCTACTGGCCGTCATCTGTCCACGGGCATGGCTGCTGGCCGTCATCTGTCCATGGGCGCGGCTACAGGCTGTCGCCGGTGTCCTGTATGAGGAGCGACTTGTAGGCAAGGAGCAGCTACAGGCCGTCACCGGTGTCATGCTCCTCAAGGCTACCGCAGAAGGAGAGGGGGCATACCGTTCTCTCCCCAAGTGCAGCTGCAGGCCATCACTGGTTCTGCAGGGGGGGGGGGAGCACTTGGAGTGGCTACAGGCCATCTCTTTTTAGGCGCAGCTACAGGCTGTCGCATTATGGTGCAGCTACAGGCCATCACTTTACATGTGCGGCTACAGGTCATCACTTTACATGTGCGGCTACAGGCCTTCACTTTATATGTGCGGTTACAGACCACCACTGTATCTGACCGGCTACAGGCCGTCTCTTTATATGTGTGGCTGGAGGCTGTCACTGGGGTGCTGCCAGAGGCTGGGTTTTCAGCTTCACCCCAATCCTGGTGAGGGCTTGCTCAGCCAGAGGGTAATGCACCTGGAGTGAGATGTTTGTGCTGGGCACGCTCCATGGAATAGGGGCGCGTGGCCATATGGGACATATGCCCATATCACACGGACTGCGTGCGCGCCCTACAAACCCCTCTGTAGTCACCTCCTGGGGGTGTTGTGGTGCCTCCGTTAACCTATGGGGACACTTCAGCAAGAGGGCACTGCAAAGAACTGCAAAAAAAGGGAGGCAATAAAGACATAAGGAAACTGAAATACCCACCCCAAGGGGAGACCACAGAGAGGTGCGTGGATGGGATGAGGAAACACCCACTCCAGGAGACCACGGGGAGGCACATAAGGGCCCCGAGCCAGATGGGCCCATGTCCCCTGCCACCATGCGCCCCTCTTCCCTTCAACAGAGCCAGCAGGGAATACACCGCCCCGCCGTACTACACTCCTGCTGGACCAACACTCGTCAGCATTGGGGTGGGACTAGTACTCTCACAGTCCCCAGTAGGACCGCAGCAACATCCACCATAATTGCCGGGGAGGGAACGTCCACTGTACTTCTCTCACCTACAGACCCCGCAGGGAGCAGGACTGCGGCAACGTCCACCATACTTGCCGGGGAGGGAATGACCACTGTACTTCCCTCACCTGTCGTCCCAGGGCAAATTAGAACCACGGCAACATCCACCATACTTGCCAGAAAGGAAACATTCACTGTACTTCCCTCGTCTGCAGCTCACCACCGGAAGCAGGACCACAGCAACATCCACCATACTTGTTGGGGAGGGAACATCCACTGTACTTCCCCCACCTGCCATCCCAAGGCAAAGCAGAAGCACGGCAACGTCCACTGTACTTGCCGGGGAGGGAATGTTCACAATACTTTCCTCACCTGCTGTCCCAGGGACTAGTGGAGCCACAGCAACATTCACTGTACTTGCTGAGGAGGGAATGTCCACCATACTTCCCTCATCCACTACCCCTGTGGCTCCCATCAAGGGTAGCCTCATTCCTTCAGAGGCTGAGTGGAACACCCCTTTCACTCTCCCCACACCCCTAGGGGTGGAGCCTGCTCCCCAGCGGAGTCCCTGTTGGAGAGTGTCTGGAGCAGCCCCATCATGAGCCTGGGAATGTGCTCACTGCAGCCCGTGCCACGACGTCACCAGCCGCTGCCGGACTCCCCTCATGGAGGCCGCAGGCAGACTCTGACGGCCTTCCCACACTGGCAAGACCACAGCCCCCAGCCACAGAGGGACTCCCCGAGGACTCCAGGTCAGAACCGATCCAGACCTAACGGTGAGATGCCCACCTCCTCCAAGGGCAGGCACAGAGCTGCACACATGCTTGCCCTGTTTAGCCCCAGTCCCGAGGGCTGCCACACACACCGAGGCCTCACCAGAGAGGAGCCTCCCACGACGCCACCCCACAGCCCATAACGGACGATCCACCACGCGACCAGGGACCTGTGCCTCTCGTGAGAGCACACACCTGACGGGGCGCCTCCCACACCTAGGCACCACCTGCAGCTACTGTGTCTCCTGTAGTCCACCACCTATCCTTATGTGTTAATATTGCATTTGTATTGTGTCATATGTACTGTGTCCTGTACTTGTATCTTTTTGTGGTAATATAAGTGTAAGACTGGTTAGCCTGTGTTTGAGCCCTGTTCCTTTTGTTGCATTCTCTAGACCCAGTCCTGAAAAGAACCCAAGTCAGTTGCCCATTCTCTGAGGACAAGGAGTTGAACTCGGAGTACGCTGCTTAACAGAAATTTAGTTTCCCAAATAGGGCAATTGATCAGTGGAATGCACTACCGAATGAAATAGTGTGTGCTAAAACAGTTCATAAATTTATGGAGACTATAATGCTAGGTGTTTTAGGGTCGGCTTCCTGTCCCTCTAATGCCTAGTGTGTAGCTGGGCTCTCTTTCTAGACCGGAGCTTAGACAAATAGGAGAGAGGGAGGACACAAAAACTCAAGGCAACAACCTTACACGTATTTTACTAAACTCTACAGTGAAACGGGTAGATGTCACGAATACAGATATACACTGGACAATTATAATTCTTAGGCCTAGATATGGGTTATTAGTATCGCACAGGATACTACCCAGGTCAAGGCCGGGCAAGGTGAATAGCACCTAGGGCAGAGGTTTATATACTATTATTGCAGGAAGGCCAAGTTTTATATATTTGTGGAGTGGGTGGTATTATTTCACTGTTGGCAATTATTACTTTAACACTGGGGTCTGTGTATGATTTTAATATGATACGGCATTATCAGATGGTAGCTTATTTGCTGTAATAGACCCGTATTTCACTGCTTGGCCGTGTTCACGGTTTCACTGTTACTTTTATTCACTTCACCAGTTTTATATTGTCACTGGTGCTTCTCTCATTGACTTCCTTTGTATGGTTAATTCACTCCTCTGCCTTCACATCACTAAGTCACAGATTCTGTACTTTCACTGTCACTCCTTTCGGGTATGGGTGTCGTGGCGGTCAGGTACAAGGGCGGCAAAGGTGACCCAGCCTCATTACTGATGGGGCTGAGTTCCGCCGGGGGCCTCTGTGTTCAGGGGCCACGGGATCACACATAGGGGCGTCCTCTCTCGTCCAGGGCTGCGGGTGGCGAAGGGCCCCATGCATTCAGGGCTTGGGGCAGGAGTACGGCCTTCAGGGTTGGGGTCAACTAACTGCCTGAACCTCTCGCTCAGGCGCCTGATGGAGGACGAAGATCTCCAGCATCTGGGTGTAGGGAGGTCCCGCCCGGGGGTCCTGGGGATGGTCTGGCAGTCCCAAAGGCTGCGTTCCCCGGTGCTCGGTGGCACCGTCAGGAAGGGGCTGTGGTGCCGGCCTATGTCGGGGTCCATCAGGTGAGTCCTCTCCAGATCTGGCTGCGGGGAGAAGAGGCCAGGGGAAGTCACGGGGCCTCTCCAGTATTCCTCCGGGCTGGGGACTCCCTCTGAGTCGTAGGTTGGTGAACAGGAGCCAGCACCTGATGGAGGAGTGGTTACAGGCCGTCTCCTGCTGTAGGGCCCGGCTACTGGCCGTGGCCATCTAGGGGTGTGGCTACAGGCCGTCACTAAGGCCCGGCTACTGGCTGTGGCCTGGGGAAGGGAGCAGCTACAAGCCGACTCAGGGGTACCTTCAGAGCGGCTACAGGCCATCTCCTGATGAAGGCGGGAGCGGCTACAGGCCGTCTCCTAATTTCCCTCAGAGTGGCTACAGGCCGTCTCCTTCAGGAGGGTTGAGCGGCTACAGGCTGTCTCGGGAAGGGCACCTTCAGAGCGGCTACAGGCTGTCTTCTGATGAAGGCGCGAGAGGCTACTGGCCGTCTCCTGACGAAGGTGGGAGCTGATACAGGCTGACTCCTGTTTTCCCTCAGAGCGGCTGCAGGCCATCTCCTTCGGGAGGATTGAGCGGCTATAGGCCATCTTGGAAAGGACACCTTCAGAGCGGCTACAGGCTGTCTCTTGACGAAGGCGGGAGTGACTACAGGCCGTCTCCTGTTTTCCCTCAGAGCGGCTACAGGCCATCCCCTTCAGGAGGGTTGAGCAGCTACCAGCCGTCTCAGGGGTGCTGACTGGAGCTCGAGTAACAGCTCCACCCCGATGTTGTCGAGGGTCGAGTCACCTGCAAGGTAGTTGCGGTTTCCTGCTATGGTGGCGGCGTCCAAGTTGCGGGTCATAGGAGCACGTGGCCCGGGCGGACTTACGTCCCTCTTGCATGGAGCTGGACTGGACGCTGTCTACCTCTCCGTGGACTCTTTCTGGGGGTGTCATATTGTTTTCAAAGCCCAAACCCAGCATTTTACCACCTTCATCGGGGAAAAAGTCACGACCCCGTGACTGAAGGTGATAAACTTGGACGGTGTCGGTGTAGTGGACCGGTTGTAGTTGCTGTGATAGGGCCATCCAGGCTGTGGTGGCTGGTTTTTTAGGAGAGGTCGGGTCACAGTTGATGAAGAGGGTGGATGCAACGTTGGTGTTGCGGAGGAGCTGCAGGAGGTGGAGGGGACTGTGGACTCGGTGCCTGCGCCCAAAGGGCGGCGCCCATGTAGCACGCCGAACTCTCATGGTTCGTGGTGTTGCTGGTGTTGTGTTGGGGGTGTGAGTGGAGGAAGGAGTAGGGTTTGGTGGTAAGGCGGGAGGGGTGGGGGTGGTGACGCATCTTAGGGGTGGGCGTGATAGGTGCCCCAAGCGGGCGATGATGGTCTTGAGGGTGGGTGTGGGTGGTGAATCGGGCCTGCGGCGTTGTGTCGCTGGGGTGGTGCGGACTGTAGGTGTTATGGTGGTGTGCTGGGGCGGTGGTGTGACTGCAGGTTTCGGGGAGGCAGCGGTGGTGGAAGGTGAGGAAGGGTGGGTGTGGGGAAGATGGCCTGAGATGGCAGGTGGGGAGGTTGGGGACAGGATGGTAGGCAGAGGGGGCGGAGAGGGCAGTTATGAGAGTGTGGGTGAGGAGCCACGAGTACGCCGTGTCAGCGGGCCATCAGGTCAGGTGTGATGCAGTGTGGTGGACAGCAGGGTGGGGGATGATGGGGAGGGGGAGGCAGGTAGAAAAAGTGAGCTTGAGATGTAGCCATCATAGGATTCAGGGAGAGGGTTGGTGGTGGTGGTTGGCAGTGGGGAAGGCAGAGTTGGGGTTGGGGAGGTGGTGGTGTATCTTGCAGGCAGGGGTGGAAGGTGGCTAGAGCGGGTGATGGCAGGTTTTAGGGTGGAGGTGGGGGGTGAGGTGAGTGCGCTGCTCTTTGGTGCTATGGCTGCGTGTGGCGTGGCAGTGGAGGTGGTGCGCCAGGGTGGGGTAGTTTTGGGCAGTGCTCCAATGGTGGGCGTGGGCGAGGCGGTGGGGCTTGAGGTGGGTGGTGTGTGGGGGTGTGACGATGCTCTGGCACTGGAGGTCAGTAGCGGTGGTGAGGTGGCAGGTGAGGTGGCTTGAGGTGTCGTGGTGAGGAGGGAGTGTGGTCTTGTGGTGCCATCCCGGTGTTTGGTGGTGGGGTGGCAGGGTTCTGTGCTCGCGGTGTGGGTTTGGTGGTGGGTGCAAAGCCAGGGGATGGTGTGGGTGTGGAGGTGGTGGCGGGCAGTGTGCGGTGCTGGAAACGTGGTGGCTTGGTTGGAGGTGGTTGTATTGGCGGCGGTGGTGGGGTGGCAGGAGCTGGGGAGTGGGGTGTGGCGGGTGGTGTGTGTCGTCGGAGGCATGGTAAGGCGGGGTGAGGGGTGGGCGGTGAAGGAGCCAGTGGTGGGGGGGAGGTGTGGCCTCGTGGTGTTGTCTGGATGTTTGGTGATAGGGCAGTGTAGGTGGCGGCAGGAGGCTGAGCTCGTGGTGGAGTGGTGGGTGATGAGGTGTGGGGTGTGGCAGGTGGCGAGACATCCGGTGAGGTTATTGGGGACGAGCTGGGGGGTCCATGGGGATGGTGAGGTTGAGGATGGGGTAGGGGAGGTGAACGAGAAAGAGGAGGTGGGTGAGGGTGGGTCAGAAAAAGAGGAGGGTAAAAGAGAGGAGATACAGGGAGGAGAGTGAAAGGAAACGTGTCGTTTCCCCCTGTCGTAGACTAGGAGGGGATGTGAGGTGGTCCCCATTAGGATGGGGGGGTGCGGAAACAGTGGTGGGCGCCTCTGCTTTTTCTTTTGGTTTTTGTTTCCCCTAGGCTCGGGGTAATTGGCGTATGATGGGGCAGCTTGTAGGTGCCCTCGGGTCGTTCTGCTGCGCCAGGAAGCTTTTAGCTGCTTGCGGATGTCGTGAATGGGGCATTCGTGGCTGCAAGCAGAAAATTCCCACAGGTCAATCGCGATGATGTCTGTGGGAAGCTGATCGATTGTGCTGATGTGTTGAGGGGTGTAGTGGATGGCTAGAAGGCACCTCGTTACTTGGATGTCTTTCTCCAGGTCTCCCGTAGGGTCATGTATGATAAAATGTTTTTTGATGAAACTGGGAAGGATTCTGATAAGTGTGTGAAACATGAGTTGTTCCCGGGTTTCATCATCTGGCTCTGGGTAGGCAGTGGTGACCAGGCACCTGGCCTGGATTAAAGTGTCATCTAAATTGTCATCAAAAGTTAGGCTATCCAATTGGGACAACGCCACCGCGTTACCTAGTGATGGGGTGATGGCCCGAATCACGAGTTTCGTGAAATTCTGCCAGGGGAGCCCCGGGACGATCTTGGGTGCTATATTAGCTGCTGCTTTGCCAGTAACGGGAGTGTGACTGCAATTTTCTGCTTGTCATCCTCGAAACCGATATCTAGCAAAGGTTTAATAATTGCAAGGTATGTGTGCACATCATACTGTTCGGGGTCGAATTTAGGTAATTGCACATGCGGTTTGGTTGCCATTTTTCCGGTAGTTCCTGATTACGTCTTTCGTATGCCCGGGTCAAGAACCACCGCTGTCCACCAGTGCAATGCTAGGTGTTTTAGGGTCGGCTTCCCGTCCCTCTAACGCCTAGTGTGTAGCTGGGTTCTCTCTCTAGACCGGAGCTTAGACAAATAGGAGAGAGGCAGGACACAAAAACTCAAGGCAACAACCTTACACATGTATTACTAAATTCTACAGTGGAACGGGTAGATGTCACGAATACAGATACACTGGACAGTTATAATTCTTAGGCCTAGATATGGGTTATTAGTATCACGCAGGATACTATCACCAGGGCCAGGTGAATAACACTTACGGCAGAGGATTATATACTATTATTGCAGGAAGTCCAAGTTTTATATATTTGTGGAATGGGTGGTACTATTTCACTGTTGGCAATTATTGCTTTAACACTGGGGTCTGTGTATGATTTTAATATGAGGCGGCGTTATCAGTTGGTAGCGTATTCGCTGTAATAGACCCGTATTTCACTGCTTGGCCGTGTTCACGGTTTCACTGTTACTGTTATTCACTTCACCAGTTTTATATTGTCACTAGTGCCTCTCTCACTGACTTCCTTTATATGGTTAATTCATTGCTCTGCCTTCACGTTACTAAGTCACGGATACTGTGCTTTCACTGTCACTCCTTTCAGGTCTGGGTATGTGGCGGTCAGGTACAAGGGTGGCGGAGGTGACCCAGCCCTACTACTGATGGGGCTGGGTTCTGCCGGGGGCCTTTGTGTTCAGGGGCCACGGGATCATGCATAGGGGGATCCTCTTTCATTCAGGGCTGCAGGTGGCGAGGGGCCCCCCGGTTTCCGGGCTAGGGGCGGGAGTACGGCCCTCAGGGTTGGGGCCGAATAACTGCCTGAACTTCTCGCTCAGGCTCCTGATGGAGGACGAAGATCTCCGGCGTCTGGGTGTAGGGAAGTCCCACCCAGCGGTCCTGGGGGCGGTCTGGGGGTCCTGAGGGCTGCAGTCCCCAGTGCTTGGTGGCACTGTCAGGAAGGGGCTGCGGCGCCAGCCTACGTTGGGGTCCGTCAGGTGAGTCCTCTCCAGATCTGGCTGCAGGGAGAAGAGGCCAGGGGAAGTCACGGGGCCTCTCCAGTACTCCTCCAGGCTGGAAACTCCCTCTGAGTCGTAGGTTGGTGAACAGGAGTCAGCACCTGACGGAGGAGCGGCTACAGGCCATCTCCTGCTGTAGGGCCCGGCTACTGGCTGTGGCCTTCTAGGGGCACGGCAACAGGTCGTTGCTAAGGCCCCTCTACTGGCTGTGGACTGGGGAAGGGAGCGGCTACAAGCCGACTCAGGGGCACCTTCAGAGCTGCTACAGGCTGTCTCCTTACGAAGGCGGGAGCAGCTACAGGCCATCTCCTGATTTCCCTCAGAGCAGCTACAGGCCGTCTCCTTCAGGAGGGTTGAGCGGCTACAGGCCGTCTTGGAAAGGACACCTTCAGAACAGCCACGAAGGCGGGAGTGGCTGCAGGCCGTCTCCTGTTTTCCCTCAGAGCGGCTACAGGCTGTCTCCTTCAGGAGGGTTGAGCGGCTACAGGCCGTCTCAGGGGTGCTGACTGGAGCTAGAGTAACAGCTCCACCCTGATGTTGGTTGGGAAGGCTTGCCCGGAAGGTAGTCTTGTATTCCTGGTATGGTGGCGGCGGGCGAGCTTCAGGTCATAGGGACGTGCAGCCCAGGCGGACTTATGTTGTTGTCGCCCTGAGTCCCGGCACGCTGTCGTTGCTCCTCTGTGGGCTCCTTGTGGGGGTGTTAGGTCGCCCCCTGTAGCACTATACTGCACTTTACCACCGTCTGCTGGGAAAAAGTCACGTCCCTGTGACTGGAGGTGGTAAACTTTGGTGTTGTAGGTGTGGTAGACTGGCTGTAGGTGTTGTAAGAGGGCGTGCCAGGCTGTTGTGGCTGAGTTCTCGTCTAGCTGCTTGTCACAGGTGATGAAGAGGGTGGATGAGTTGGTGGAGGAATTGTAGGAGGTGGTGAGGTCCTCGGTCTCATTGTTTCCATCCAAAGGGCGGCGCCCATATCGCTCGTCGAATTGTCATGTCGCTAGGTGTTATCCTCTGTGCAGGGCTGTGCTAAATGTTGGAGATGGATGGTGAGTGTGGGGTTTCATGCAGGGGTAATGTGGCGTGGCATCTCTGGGAGTGTAGGTGGCCGAGATTTGTGCCTGGTGTATCATGAGTGTGAGATGATTTAGGGCAGGGGTAGGGGTGTGATTTTGTGGCGAGGTGGGTTGGGTGGGAGAGTGGGTGTATCTGGCAGGTAGGCAGGAGAGGCGGCCAGAGCATGTGATGCCTGTTTTAAGGGTGGGTGTGGGCGGTGATGTGAGTGTGCAGTTTCGGTGTGTGTGTGTGAGGTGCATGGGGCACACGAGGGTGGCTGTGGGGTGGTAGGAGTGTGGGCGGCATGGCGCATGGAGTGGGGTGTAGGGTGAGTGGGTGCTGGCGTCGTGGGGGCATGGGCAGTGCAGGTGGAGTTGGGGGCAGGGTTGAGGGGGCGTGTGCAGGTGGCGGGCTGGGAGTTGTGATGGCAGTGGTGGGCAACGGCTGGGGCAGGGGTGTGGTGGGCGGAGGGGGTGCGAGGGCGTGGGCAGGACACGCGGTGCTGGGCATGGGAGAGGAGGCGGCAGGTGGTGAGGAGGTGGGGGAGTGGCGGGGAGTTGGTGGTGTCGGTGGATTGTCAGGTGAGGTGCGATGCGGCATGACTGAAGGCGAGGTGGAGGTGGTGGGGGAGGGGGAGGGAGAGAGAGATGGGAAGGGGGAGATGTGGCAATCGTAGGAGGCAGAGGGAAGTGGTGCGGGGGTAGTGGGTGGGACAGGGCGTCGGGCTGGTGCGGTGGGGGCAGGAGTGCGAAAAGGGCACAAATGCCGGTTTCAGAGAGTGCGGGGAGTGCCGTGCTTCTCAACGATCACCTGATAGGGTTTAGGGATGCGGATAATGGTGTGGGGCCCCGTGAAGCGTGGCGCGAGCTTGTGGGGGGTGGGGAGCTGCGCTATCATAACAGTGTCACCTGGCTTGTAGGGGTTAGAGGCAGTGTCGGGGCAGAGGTCCAGGTTGTTTTGGAGGTGGGTTAGCCGATGTTTGAGATAGTGTAATGGGTCTGACATGGGGGTTGAAGTGGGGGGTTGCAAATGCTGCCATAGGGGCAGAAGGAAGAGTATTTCCCAAACACTCGTTTGTACAGTGAAATTCCATCTTCTCGGGGGCAGGAGTTGATGCCCCATTGCACGATTTTTACATGGGCAGGCAAGTCGTCGTCTTTGGTGGCTTCTATCTTGGTGCGGAGTTGATTCATCAGTGTACAATGGCTTCACTCGCATATGGCATTTCCTTGGGGCCAGTAAGGGAACAAGTGGGAGAAGTTATAGCCGAATATGTGGGGCAGCTCCTCCCAGATCTTACTGGTGAACTCGGGTGCGTTATCTGAGTGGATCGTTTGTGGGATACCAAAGTACGGGAATACATGCTGAATCAGGGCGTCAGCCACTGCAACAGCGTGATGTTCCTTCGCTGGGCAGGCTACAACGAATTTGGAGTATGTGTCGACGAACGTGATCATGTACCTATAGCCTGATTTCGGGGGTAAGGGTCCCACTACGTCGATCGCCAATAGCTGCCTAGGTTTGTGGGCGGTAATCTGGCCCGATAGACCGGCGGTACAGGTGATGTCTTTAACGAGGGTGCATGCTCAGCAGGATTGGATAATTTCCTTGGCGAGGGCGGAAGGATTGGGCGCCCAGTAGGTGTCGTTAAAGACCTGCAGGAGTTTCTTCATGCCCAGGTGAATGCCATTGTGGATGTGCAGGTGTCGGAGGGCATCGAAGACAGCGTCGAGGGCTAGGAGGATTTGCTCGGACAGGGTAAGCAGATTGTCGCCCTGATGATACAGTTTCTTGAAAAGGTGCTGGGGGATCCAGGGGGGTCACTCCTTGCAATGCCATTGCTGGAGGAGACCTGGCCCCGGCTGGGCGGCGTTGATGGAGAGCCGAGAGAGAGTGTCTGTGTTGGTGTGGAGCTTGCCGGGCAGTACGAGATTTCATAGTTGAACTTCTCAAGGGTCTCTTGCCATTGGATAAGCTGGGCATTGTAGGTGTCAGACTGCTGCAGCCACTGGAGGGATCGGTGATGATGGCATCTTGGGTCCCTGATAGATATGCCTGTAAGTGCTTAAGTGCCCAGATGATGCCCAGGCACTCCCTCTTGGTGGCGGCATAATTTTTTTCCACCTGATTGAGGGTACAGCTGGTGCAGGCAATGATGTGCTTGCAACCCTCTTGGACTTGCACCAGCACAGCGCCGATTGCAATTAGGGAGACATCTGTGTAGAGCCGGAATGGGAGGGCATAATCAGGAAAGGCCACGATGGGGGCGGAAACGAGCTTATCCTTAAGTTGTTGGAAGGCGGCTCGTCTCTCATCCGTCCAGATGAATGGTTCTTCCTTACGTGTTAGGTCGTGGAGTGGCTTGGCAATGTGGGTGAACTCCTTCACAAAACAGCGGTAATAGGACGTCAAGCCAAGGAAGGCTCGAATCCCGCGAACATCTTGTGGTGGGGGTATGTCCGTGATGGTGCGGAGTTTGTCTGGGTCGGGAGATATGCCAGCCTGAGAGATGAAGTGCCCCAGGAATGAAACGGTTCTGGCAGCCAGGACACACTTGGTGGGACAGAGTTTGAGGCCTGCCTGTCGGATCCTGGTGAAAACCCAGCGAAGGCGCTGCAGGTGGTTGGCCCAGATCTGGCTGAAGACTATGACGTCATCCAAGTAGGCGAGACAGATCTCCCACGTGAGGCCACTGAGGACGGATTCCACTAAGCAGGAGAAGGTGGCGTCAGCATTACAGAAGCCGAATGGCAAAACATTAAATTCATAATGTTTCCTGTTGCTGGTCGAGAAGGCAGTTTTCCCTCTGTCCTCCGGATGCGCTGGGACCTGCCAATATCCTGACTGGAGGTAGAGGTAGAGAACCAGGAGGTGCCATATAGGGAATCCAGGGAGTCGTCTATGTGCAGGAGTGGAGTGGTGTCCTTGGAGGTTACGTCATTCAGCCGGCAGTAGTTGACGCAGAACCACAGCATGCCATCCTTTTTCTTCACGAGGACGATGGGGGAGAACCAGGGGATGGTGGAGGGGGAGACGACTCCAGATTCAATCATCTCCTATACCTGGCGGTCTTCCTTTTCCCGCTGTTTGGGGTTCTTCTGCGGGGATGGATGTTGTATCGGAGGGCCAGGTAGGTGGTGTGTCCGATGTCGGCTGGTCCCACCGCGAACAGATCCTGAAAATCCAGGAGTAGGTGGCGGAGGGTGTCTGATTGGTGAGCGGAGAGATGGTCGGGGATGGGGGGCAGTGGGACGGGGGAGTGGGAGGGGGCGGGGGCACAGGGCTCGGCTTCCTGCATCTCTCCGATTAAGAGCCCTTTAGTGAGGGTGAGGGGTGAGGGAGCGAGGTTGGGAATCCGGACTGCTGTGTGATGCGGGGGAAGGAAAGTTGGGGCAGAAGGCAGACCAAGAGGGTTCCAGGTGGCAGGAGTGGGGAGAACAGGACAGAGGTGCCAGAGGGCTGGTTGAGGGGCACCCAGGTTTCATGGTGGGGGGAATGGTGATGGTGGAGTAAATGGTGGCGGGAAAAGAAGGGGGGGAGGGGGCAGTGGGGGGAAGGAGGGGAGGAGGGAGGGCAGAGTCTTCCGCCCAGGGCCGTGGCGTGCAGGTGCAAACGGCCCAAGGGGGAGCGTCAGGTGATTTACGAAACTGGAGCTGTCTGTTGCGGCAATTGATGGTAGCTCCTAACTTCTGCAACAGGTCCAACCCCAGATATCCGTCGTAATTGCAGCAGGAAGAGTCGAATATTATGAACTGATGCTGGGTCAACACCGGTTGATGGGTGTCGACTCGCAGGGCCCGTGTTTCCCCATGGATGGGCAGGGGGCCATCCCCCACATCCACAACGTGAGTAGCCATTGGGAGTAACAGGCCAAAGGTCGATTTGTGACGGGAGAAGTAGTGGCTATACAGGCAGGATCTGGCTGCTCCTGTATTGACCAGAAGTCTGGCTTTCACCCCGTTCAGCCTCATCTTGTGGTAAACTGGGGGGCGATATTTGGGGGAAGTGGCCCCCGCCATTGTGGGAAGGTGCAGGGGCGGTAATAAAAATCTAACTGTCTGGGGCCTCCTTCTCTTCCTCCGGCTCCTGTTCCCCGGGGATGGTCTCCTCCACAGGTGAGGGTTCATCCTCTGTTACCTCATCCTCTAGAAAGGAAACTTTGCGTTGGCCTGGGGTGGTAGTTTTCTGTCATGCAGCTTTTAATTGATCTCTGATATCGTGCAGTGGGCACCTGGAGCTGCACGTGGAGAATTCCCGGGGGTTCACTAAGATAAGGTTGGGGTTCTCCTTGTGGCTGGGGCACCGGTGGGTGGGGTGTGTCCTAGGCAGGCTGGGTGCTGGGGTGGGGCTGGTATGGGGCATAGGCGGACGTGGCTTGACTGGGGGAGCCGGAATCTTTGTGGGAAACTTTCTTACCACGTTGAATTGTTGGGGTGCAGGGCGGGAGGTCAGGAGGCGACGTATCAGTTGAACGTCCTTATCCATGTCTCCAGTCGGGTCATGGATCGTGCACTTTGACTATGCTGGGGAGTACTCTCAGAGGAGTATTAAAGGTGTGCTGCTCACGGGTTTCATCATCTGCCTCCAGGTAGGCAGCAGTGACAGGGCGTCTTGCCTGGATTAAAGCATTGTCTAAGTTGCCATCGAAAGTTAAACTATCCAGTTGGGATAGCACCACCACTTTACCTAGTGATGGGGTGATGGCTTGGATCACGAGTTTCGTGAAATTCTGCCACGTGAGCCCCGGGACGATCTTGGGTGCTATATTAGCTGCCGCTTTGCCCAGTAGCGGGAGTGTGACTGCAATTTTCTGCTTGTCATCTAGCAAAGGTTTAATAATTGCCCAGTATGTGTGAACATCATACTGTTCGGGGTCGAACTTAGGTAATTGCACATGCGGTTTGGTTGCCATTTTTCAGTATTTCCTGGTCACCTCTCTCGTATGCCCAGGTCAAGAACCACCACTGTCCACAAGTGTAATGCTAGGTCTTTTAAGGGCCGGCTTCCCGTCCCATAAACGCCTAGTGTGTAGCAGGACTCTCTTTCTAGACCGGAGCTTAGACAAATAGGAGAGAGGTAGGACACAAAAACTCAAGGCAACAACCTTACACGTGTATTACTAAGTTGGACAGGGGAACAAGTAGATGTCACTGATACAGATACACTGGACAATTGTAACTCTTACGTCTAGATATGGGTTATCAATATCACGCAGGATACTGCTCGGATCAAAATGAATAGCACTTGAGGCAGAGGTTTACATATTATTAGTTATAGGAGGTCTGGGTTTTCATATATTCGTGGAGATACTGGTATTCTTTCCTGCAGGTAAGTGTTTCCTTGGCACTGGGGTGTGGATATGGTTTTAGTATTAGGAGGTACTATCTGGTGGGAGCATATTCACTGTGATAGACCCATCACTCACTGTGTGGCCATATTCGCGGTTGCATTGTCACTGTTACTCACTCCACCACTTTGGTATTATCACTGACTTCCGTTAGATAGTTAGTTCACTGCTCTTCCTCCATGTTACTAGGTCACAGACACTGTACTATCACTGTCACTTCTTTCGGATCTGGGTGTCATGGCGGTCAGGAAAAAGGGCGGTGGAGGAGTCACAGCCTTACTACTGACAGGGCTGGGTTCTGCCAGGGGCCTCTACATCCAGAGGCCACGGGATCACGCGCAGGGGCGTCCTCTCTCATCTGGGGCTGCAGGTGGTGAAGGGCCCCACGCTCTTGGGGCTAGGGGCAGGCGTACGGCCCTCAGGGCTGGGGCCGAATAATTGCCTGAACTTTTCACTCAGGTGCCTGATGGAGGATGAAAATCTCCGGCGTCAAGGTGCGGGGAGTTCCCACCCAGGAGTCCTGGGGACGGTCTAGGGTTCCTGAGGGCTGCGGTCCCTGGTGCTTGGCGGCGTCATCAGGAAGGGGCTGCAGCACCGGCCTGCATCGGGGTCCGTCAGGTGGGTCTTCTCCAGGGCCGATTGCAGGGAGCAGAGGCAGGGGGAAATCATGTGGCCTCTCCAGTACTCTTCTAGGCTCGGGACTCCCTCTGTGTCGTGGACTGGAGAACAGGCATCAGCTCCCGACGGAGGAGCGGCTACAGGCCATCTCCTGCCGTAGGGCCCGGTTACTGGCCTTGCCCTTCTAGGGGCACGGCTACTGGCTGTCGCCAAGGTCCGGCTACTGGCCATGGCCTGGGGGAGGAGCAGCTACCAGCAGACCCAAGGGCACCTTCAGAACGGCTACAGGCTGTCTCTTGACGAAGGCGGGAGCGGCTACGGGCCATCTCCTGATTCCCCTCAGAGCAGCTACAGTCCGTCTCCTTAAGGAGGGTTGAGCAGCTACAGGCAGTCTCAAGGTTGCTGGCAGGAGCTGGAGGAACAGCTCCACCCCGAAGCTGGTTGGGGAAGGCTTGCCCGGAAGGTAGTCTAGTATTCCTGCTATGGTGGCGGCAGGCGAGCTCCGAGTCATCGGGACGTGTGGCCCAGGCGGACTTATGCCGTTGTCGCTCCGAGTCCCAGGGCACTGTCGTTGCTCCTCTATTTGCTCCTTGTGAGGGTGTCGGGGCACCCCCTATGGCACTATGCTGCATTTTAATATATATATATATATACATATATATATATATATATATATATATATATATATATATATATATATATATATATATATATATATATATATATATATATATATATATATATATATATATATATATATATATATATATATATATATATATATATATATATATATATATGTGTGTGTGTGTGTGTGTGTGTGTGTGTGTGTGTGTCTGTGTCTGTGTCTGTGCCTGTGTGTGTTGTGTGTGTGTGTATAAAATCTTATGAATTTGTTTAATTATCTATCCTCTGTCATCCCACTATAAACATCCGCCTGCAAACATTTCCAGTGTTATTCTGGTCATTGTTCATCTCGAACTGGTCTAGGGTAGTGTGTAATAATATTAATAAAAAAAATCTAAATGAGCGACTAACAGACTCCTCGTTTTCCTTTAGAGAGAATGGCATGGGAAGTCCTAATTATAAGATCAGTCTCTATAACTATCATTCCTATCGAACTTTACAGAACGAAGGCAAAGAAGCATACCTTTGATAGTAAACATGTTTTATATATGCAGTAATGTAGACAGACTCAGAGAACAGTGTGATACCATACAGACAGCATACGTTTTTGCACTTTGAGAATACGTCGGACGCATTATCATTGGCTACTCATACTGTGACGTGAGCATCTCTCCAAACCCTCCCACCCCCGGGAACCCTTCTGTTATGCTGAGTGTTTTTAGGTCGACTTCTCGTCCTAAAAACACTAGCGACTGAGCGGGGTCCTCTTTCCGGACCGGAAGTAAAGCACCAACAAAGGAACAGGACATAAAAACCAGGCAGTATACCTTAACGCATCTATTGCCTTAATTCTACACCGTTACAATATAACACAGAGTGATATTTAAGACACAGGAGACAGGGACACAGAGTTAAACTTTGACACCACAAGATACAGTTACACTTAACACACGTTATGATACATGTACACCAATGTCTTGAATTATATATGTGGATACCCGTATTTCACTTAAAGGCAAAACATATACTCACTTGGAAACAAGAGGAATAAACAAGATTAAGAGTCCGTGGGGGAAATACTACAATAAAGAAGACAGGGTGCAGATCGCGACACTTGACACAGTCACCTAGTCGCGGCGGCACTTCACACAAGCTTTTGATTCTCCCGCGTACCCTAGTCTCCGTTCACAGTTACTGAAAGTTCTTTTGTTTGGGGCTTGTACAATTACTCTAAATTCTCTTACTGGGGGTTCAAGTAGTTTTCTGTTCTGCCGGGTATGGAGTTCTTTTAGACTAATAGCAACTGTCACTGGTTTTACACTGGTCTTACTCGGTCACTGTTCACTGTTCTTTCCCATGGTTTGTTCTCGGTACAAGGGGCGTCATTTATTTACCCGTGTTTCCTGGGTGGGGTACACTCTGTCGTCGGGGCGTGAGGAGAGGGCCCTAGGGGGACTCTGCCTGCAAGGGGCAACACATTACCCGCAGGGGAGTCACTGCCCGGGTCCTGGTCGTCGGTGAGGTGCAGGGAGGCCCTCCTGTCTGGGGGCCTCGACCTGAGAGGAGGCCCTTGCCTTGGGGCCTCGTTGGTGGGGTGCAGGGAGGCCCTCCTGTCTGGGGGCCTCGACCTGAGAGGTGGCCCTCGGGACTGGGGCCAAACAGCTGGAGGAGGCAGGCCTGTTGTCTACGGCTCCGCGGGGTGAGGGAGCCTGGGTTACCCTCGTCTGTAGTCTGCTGGTCACACCTGGGGGTCCTGGGGTTGTGGTCGTCTGCTGGGAGAAGCGCCGACAGGGTTGGGCTGCGGCCTCGTCTCCGTCTGGTGTCTGCAAAGAACAGAGATTTCCCAGGCGTGGGAGGTAGGTCCGGTTTCGGGCCTTCCCACCACTCTGGCGACACCTACGGGGCAACACTCCCGGGTGGTGACGAAGGGTTCCCACAGGGGGACAAGGTAGGAAAAGGATTCACGGAGTCTGTGTCCTCTCCGATGTACAGGGAGGGAAGCACAGAGGCGACTCTCTCTCCTGGGTTTTCTACAGTCGTGGCTAAGGGTCCTCTCACCCTGGTACCCACCTCTGGCTGTAGTCTTGGGCCTCCTGCCCTTGGAGTGGCTAAGGGCCCCCTTGCCCTGGTGCACTCTTCTGGCCGTAGCTTTGGGCCTCCTGCCCTTGGAGTGGCTAAGGGCACAACTGCCCTGGTGCACACGTTAGGCCATAGCCTAGGGCCTCCTGCCCTTGGAGTGGCTAAGGGCACTACCGCCCTGGTGCACACGTTAGGCCGTAGCCTAGGGCCTCCTGCCCTTGGAGTGGCTGAGGGCACAACCGCCCTGGTGCACACATTAGGCCATAGCCTAGGGCCTCCTGCTCTTGGAGTGGCTAAGGGCACAACCGCCCTGGTGCACACGTTAGGCCATAGCCTAGGGCCTCCTGCCCTTGGAGTGGCTAAGGGCACAACTGCCCTGGTGCACACGTTAGGCCATAGCCTAGGACCTCCTGCCCTTCAGGTTGTAACAATGGCCGTCATCAAGACGTTACTTGGGACTGAAACTTGTTCAGTCCCACCCCAATTCTGGCGATGGTTGTCCCAACCGCAAGGTCGTTGGCGTTCTCCGGTCACCTGGTGTCAGGGTAGTTGCGGGGAAACGGGGCTCAGGACAGTAGTGTCCCGGTGACCCTCTTGACCTGGGTCACTAGCCCCACCGTTGTGTCCTCCTGGTGTGGCAGTGTGGTAGCGGCCCGGTGGTGGGGTGGGGGGTGGCGGGGTGGTTGGTCCGGTGGCGGGCATTCTACCACCCTCCGTGGTGAAAAAGTCATGACCCCGTGACTGTAGGTGGTATGTTGTGGAGGTGGCTGTCTGGTGGGCTGGGGTGAGGAGTTGTAGGAGGCTGGTCCAGTGGTGGGTGATGCGGTTGGGCTCCCGATAAGGGTTGAGAGAGAGATGGATGGAGGATGGGTGGTCAGTCCGGCTAGGAGGCAGAGAAGGGTGGTGTGTCTCCCGAATCCTGACAGGTGGGCGGTCGTGGGGTAGCCAGTGCACTCTGATGAACTTCATCTCGGGGATTGGTGCCTGGTGAGGAGACAGAAGCAGAATGCTGGAGAGTGACAGGAGGTTGGTGCTTTTATGGGGGATGGGTCTTGGGATGAGCGTTGTACTTTGGGGAATTGGGATTTGGGAGGATTCCATCATGCTTGGTGGAGAGGGAGGGTTATGGGGGAGGTGTTTGGGGCAGGGGGGGTTTGTGGTGGTGGGTGGCGGGGTGGGTGTGCACTGGTAGGTGGTGTTGGAGTGAATCTGGAGGGTGGGCGTGAAAGGCATCCTGATCTGATGGTGGTGGTAGTGAGTGTGGGTGTGGGTGGTGAGGGTGGTTGTGCACGTGGTGGTGGTGAGGGCGTGTGGCCGTTGGGGGGGGAGGTGGGGGGGTGCGGTGTGGCGCGTATAATGAGAATGGTCATGGGGGGGGGTGTTTGGTTGGGTGATGTGGATAGTGGTGTGTGTGCAGGTGGTAGGGGGGTGAGTGGTGAGCTGTGAGGAGGTGGTGGCGTGGGGCGGTGGCGGTGAGGTAGGCGGTGGAGGCGGTGTGGTGTGGGAGGTGGTAGGTGGGCAGGTGGTAGGGAGGTGCGTGGTAGGGTGTGAGGGGGTGGTGGTGTTGGGCGGGGGTGGTGATGTAGGCGGTGGAGGTGGTGTGTCGGGATCGGGTGTGGTGGGAGGTGGCGTGGTTGTCGGTGAGGTGCTGGGTGGGGGTGAGAAGGAGTAAGAGTAGGAGTCTGGGGGGTAATTCTCGGAAGGCTCGGTGTGGACAGGTGTGCGGGAAGAGGTGCGGGGCGCGCGGGTGTGGGGGTGGTCATTGTTGGGTGGGTGGAATGGTTGCACGTGGTGATTCTGGTACATGCGTTGCTGTCCTTGTTGGTCAATGATTACTTGATAGGGGTTAGGGACTCGGGTTATTTTGAAGGGGCCAATGAACCAGGGGGAGGTCTTATTGGGGGCGGGGAGGTGTGCCACGATGACGAACTGGCCAGGTTTGTATGGGTTGGAGTGGTTGGTGTCGGGCGTTAGGTCCTGTTGTGTTTGTAGGTGGTGGAGGCGGCATTTGAGATGGTGGAGAGGGTCAGTAGTGGAGGGCGGGGTGGGTGGCTGGAGGTGGTGGCGGAGGGGTAGGAGGAGCAGGGTTTCCCCAAAAACTCGCTCATGGGGTGATATACCGTCCTCTCGTGGGCACGTATTCAGGCCCCAGTGGACGATCTTGACATGGGCAGGCCAATCGTCGCTCCCTGTTTGCATGATGCATGTGCGGACCTGATTCATGAGGGAGCGATGGCTTCTCTTGCAGATGCTGTTACCTTGGGGCCAGTAGAGGGATGAGTGGGAGATATGAAACCCGAATATTTTTGCCAGTTCTTGCCAGACTTGGCTCGTGAATTCTGGGGCATTATCCGAGTGCAGCGCTTGGGGAATGCCAAAATATGGGAAAACGTGGCGAGTTAAGGCGTCAGTGACAGACACCGCACTGTGATCTTTGGCGGGGCATGCGACGATGAACTTGGAATACACGTCCACGAATGTGATAATGTATTTCTACCCTGTTTTGGGTGTGAGGGGGCCGACGACGTCGAGGGAAAGCAATTGCCAAGGTTTCTGTGCTGTTACTTTTCCTGAAGGGCCGGGTGTGCGAGTGATGTCTTTCCCCAAAGCACAGACGCAGCAGGATTGTATGATGTTCTTGGCAATGGTGGATGGGTTCGGTGTCCAGTACATATCACTGAAGACTTGTACGAGTTTCTTAGTCCCAAGGTGGATGCCATTGTTGGCGTGAAGGCGCAGCATAGTGTCGTGGGCGGTGGTGGGGCTTAGGACGATGTGGCCATTGGGGTCGAACAGGTGCTCACCGTGAAGGTGGAGTTTGGCGAACGTGCTTGGCGGGATCCAGGTAGGACGTTGTTTGTTGTGCCACATTTGGATAAGGTCTGGTTCTGCGGAAATGGCATTGATGGGTGGCCGGGAAAGGGTGTCGGCGTTTGTGTGGAGCTTGCCTGGTCGGTATGATATTTCAAAGTCATATTCCTTGAGTGCTTCTCGCCATCGTACGAGTTGTGTGTTGGTGGTGTTGGACTGGCCAGTAATGATAATCACGTGGGTGCCTGAGATATATGAACGGAAGTAATCGAGGGACCAGATAATTCTGAGGCACTCGCGTTTGGTGGCCGCATAATTCCTTTCCACAGGGTTTAAGGTGTGGCTGGGACAGGCGATGATATATTCGCGGCCGTCTTGGACTTGGGCAAGGACAGCCCCTATGGCGATGAGTGAGACGTCGGTATATAGACGGAAGGGGAGGTTGTAGTCTGGGAAGGCGATGACGGGGGCAGAGGTCAGCTTGGACTTGAGGGTGGTGAATGCGATTTTTCTTGGTTCTGTCCATATGAATGGTTCACCTTTCTTTGTCAGGTCGTGTAAAGGTTTGGCGATGTCTGCAAAGCCTTTTACAAAAAGCATGTAATATGAGGTGAGGCCTAGGAAGGCTCTGGTTTCGTGTACATCGCGAGGTAGGGGAATGTCGGCGATTGCACGTAGCTTGTCGGGGTCAGGAGAGATGCCTTCTGCATTGATCAAGTGTCCGAGGAAGGAGACTGAGCGTTCGGCCAAAACACATTTTGTGGGCTTGAGTTTGGGCCCGGCCTGGCGTATGCATTGGAACACCTGTTTGAGGCGGTGGAGGTGGTCGGCCCAGGTGTGGCTGAAGACGATGACGTCATCCAGGTAGGCTAAACAGGTTTCCCAGGTTAGCCCGCTCAGAACAGATTCCATGAGGCGGGAAAATGTGGCAGGGGCGTTGCAGAGTCCGAAGGGAAGGACGTTAAATTCGTAGTGCTTCCCGTTCTATGTTGAGAAGGCGGTCTTGTGCTTGTTGTCTGGGTGGACAGGGACCTGCCAATAGCCTGATTGCAGGTCTAGGGTAGAAAACCATGTCGATCTGTGCAGGGAGTCAAGAGAGTCGTCGATCCTGGGTAGGGGTGTAGCGTCTTTGATTGTAACTTCGTTCACTCTGCGGTAATCAACGCAGAAACACTTGGTTCCGTCTTTTTTCGCACGAGTACAACAGGTGAGGACCACGGGCTAGTGGAGTTGGAGATGACACCGGCATCAAGCATATCCTGGACCTGCCGGTCTTCTTCTGCCCGTTGTTTGGGATTTTTTCGGCGTGATCGTTGGCGAACGGGAGGTCCAGTCGTATGTATCCCGTGGCTGAGATAAGTAGTGTGGCCAAGGTCTGTTGGGCTGGAGGAGAATAGGTCCTGAAAGTCCAGAAGTGGTTGTCAGAGACTGTTGGTTTGGGACGGGGAGAGATGTGATGGTAGGTCGGGGAGAATGGGGTGATTGGGGGGTGGTGCTTGGCATGGTTCGGCTTCTTCCATGTCGCCAATGATGAGTCCTCGCAGTAGAGTTAGAGGTGTTGTGGCGAGGTTTGCAATACGGATTTGTTGGGCGTGGGGGGGGGGGAAGGTGGGGGACACTAAACGGGATGAGAGGGGTCCGGTGGGTATGGATGGTGAGAAAAGGATGGATGTACCTGAGGGTCTGTTGAGTTTCACCCAAGCTTCATGGTGAGGTGGAATGGTAATTGTGGAAGCAATAGTGGCAGGGAAAGATGGAGAGGAGGGCAGTAGAAGTGGAGTGGGAGATGGGGATGGAGGGGGATGAAGTGAGGCACTGAGTGAGGTCGGGGTGGGGTTACATGTACAGGTGGGTTGGGGCAGGTGAGTGTCCGTGGAGTGTGTGTGGGGGGGTGGTGTGGGGGAGGTGGTGTTGTTTTTCGTTTTTCTTCTAGATTTTTTTTTTCCTTTGCTGATGGATGCTTGGCTGGGGCGGGCTGGACTGAAGTGGAGGCGACGCTGATGTCAATCGATGGTCGCATGGAGTTTTTGGAGGAGGTCCAGCCCAAGGTATCCATCATATTCATTGCATGTGGAATCAAATATAATGAAGGGGTTTTTGGTGGACACTCGTTGGTGAGTGCTGGTTTGAAGGGCACGAGTTTCCCCACGGATGGGTAGGGGGCCATCCCCTGCATCTACGAGGTTGGCTGAGGTGGGGAGAAGAGGGCTGAAAGCTGAGGTGTGGCGGGAGTAGAAGTGGGAGTAGAGGCATGACCTGGCTGCTTCCATGTCCACCAGTAGTCTCGCCTTGACCCCGTTCAGCCAAATCTTGTCATAGACTAGGGGTCTGTAGTTGTGTGAGGTGGCCCCCGCCACCATGGGGAGGTGCGGGGGCGGGCCTAAAAATCCATCTGCTGACGTTGGGCGTGATCGTCGAGTTCCTCATCGTCCGGTCCTGGGTAGGTTAGTGGCGGTGCGTCGTCTTCTGGGGCGTCTTCGTCCAAGGAGGAAACTTTCTTGCGCCCTTGGTGAAAGTTCCTGCGCCTGCTTGCCTTGAGCTGCTCTCTTATATTATGCAGGGGGCAGGTGCGACTGCAGGCCATGAACTCCCAAGGATTAATGGTGATGAGGTTGCCTTGCTCCCTGGGGTTGGGGCATTTCTTCTGCAGGTAAGCTCTGGGCACAGTAGGAGGCGGCTCCGTAGGTGGCTGGTGAGACGGTGGCTTTGGTTTTGGTGGGGGGTTCTGGTTTGTGGTTAATCTTGTCACTGCGTGAAGAGGTTGTGGTATGGGATGGGCGGTGAGATGTCAGACGAGTTGCAGGTCCTGGTCCATATCCCCTGAGGGATCATAGATGGAGAAATGCACCCTGACTGTGCTAGGGAGAATCCTCAGCAGGGCATTAAATATGTGAATATCCCGAGTATTTGTGGCTGCCTCGGGATAAGTGGCGCTGATGAGGCGCCGAGCCTGGACGAAAGTGTCGACTAGGTTACCGTCGTAGGTGAGGGCGTCGAATTGAGAGAGAACGACAACTCTGCCCATGTAAGCCATGAAAGCCTGTCTCACAATTTGTGAGAATTGGTCCCACGTCAGTTCTGGGACGACTTTTGGTGCGATAGTGGTGATTATTTTGCCCAGGTTAGGTAATGTGACTGCAATTTTTTCTTTGTCCGAGTCGAACCCTATGTCTAATAGGGGTTTAACCATATCTAAATACACATCAATGTCACATTGGTCCGGATTGAAATTCGGCAACTGAATGTGCGGGTTGGCTGCCATTGTGCAAGTTTCCCTTTTTCGTTCCTCCGTGCTTTTACTCGGATCCAGAACCACCACTTGCCACCAGTGTTATTCTGAGTGTTTCTAGGTCGACTTCTCGTCCTAAAAACACTAGCGACTGAGCGGGGTCCTCTTTCCGGACCGGAAGTAAAGCACCAACAAAGGAACAGGACATAAAAACCAGGCAGTATACCTTAACACATCTATTGCCTTAATTCTACATCGTTACAATATAACACAGAGTGATATTTAAGATACAGGAGACAGGGACACAGAGTTAGACTTTGACACCACAAGATACAGTTACACTTAACACATGTTATGATACATGTACACCAATGTCCTGAATTATATATGTGGATACCCGTATTTCACTTAAAGGCAAAACATATACTCTCTTGGAAACAAGGGGAATAAACAAGATTAAGAATCCGTGGGGGAAATACTACTATAAAGAAGACAGGATGCGGATCGTGACACTTGACACAGTCACCTAGTCGCGGCAGCACTTCACATAGGCTTTTGATTCTCCCGCGCACTCTAGTCTCCGTTCACAGTTACTGAAAGTTCTTTTGTTTGGGGCTTGTACAATTACTCTAAATTCTCTTACTGAGGGTTCAAGTAATTTTCTGTTCTGCCGGGTATGGAGTTCTTTTAGACTAATAGCAACTGTCACTGGTTTTACACTGATCTTATTCGGTCACTGTTCACTGTTCTTTCCCCTGGTTTGTTCTCGGTACAAGGGGCGTCACTTATTTACCCGTGTTTCCTGGGTGGGGTACACTCTGTCGTCAGGGCGTGAGGAGAGGGCCCAAGGGGGACTCTGCCTGCAAGGGGCAACACACTACCCGCAGGGGAGCCACTGCCCGGGTCCTGGTTGTCGGTGAGGTGCAGGGAGGCCCTCCTGTCTGGGGGCCTCGACCTGAGAGGTGGACCTCGGGACTGGGGCCAAACAGCTGGAGGAGGCGGGCCTGTCGTCTACGGCTCTGCGGGGTGAGGGAGCCTAGGTTACCCTCGTCTGTAGTCTGCTGGTCACGCCTGGGGGTCCTGGGGTTGCAGTCGTCTGCTGGGAGAAGCGATGACAGGGTTGGGCTGCAGCCTTATCTCCGTCTGGTGTCTGCAAAGAACAGAGATTTCCCAGGCGTGGGAGGTAGGTCCGGTTTCGGGCCTTCCCACCACTCTGGTGACACCTCCGGAGCAACACTCCCAGGTGGTGACGAAGGGTTCCCACAGGGGGACGAGGTAGGAAAAGGATTCACGGAGTCCGTGTCCTCTCCAATGTACAGGGAGGGAAGCACAGAGGCGACTCTCTCTCCTGGGTTTTCTACAGTCGTGGCTAAGGGTCCTCTCACCCTGGTACCCACCTCTGGCTGTAGTCTTGGGCCTCCTGCCCTTGGAGTGGCTAAGGGCCCCCTTGCCCTGGTGCACTCTTCTGGCAATAGCCTAGGGCCTCCTGCCCTTGGAGTGGCTAAGGGCACAACCACCCTGGTGCACACATTAGGCCATAGCCTAGGGCCTCCTGCCCTTGGAGTGGCTAAGGGCACAACCGCCCTGGTGCACACGTTAGGCCATAGCCTAGGGCCTCCTGCCCTTGAGGTTGTAACAATGGCCGTCGCCAAGACGTTACTTGGGACTGTTCAGTCCCACCCCAATTCTGGCGATGATTGTCCCGCCCGCAAGGTCGTTGGTGTTCTCCGGTCACCTGGTGTCGGGGTAGTTGTGGGGAAAAGGGACTCAGGACAGTAGTGTCCCGGTGACCCTCTTGACCTGGGTCACTAGCCCCACCATTGTGTCCTCCTGGGGTGGTGGTGTGGTAGCGGCTCCGTGGTGGGGTGGGGGATGGATGGGTGGGTGGTCCGGCAGCAGGCATTTTACCTTCCTCCCACTCACAGTTACCAGACCTGTGGGGTCTGGCTGCTGCTTCGTGACTATTCGTCGACCACCAATGCTCCGAACAGTGGGTAATGCGGAACTATCCCTGACTGTACATCACTGAGCTCCGCTTTTGTGTCTATTGATGGGTCAAGCTTGTTAAGGCTAACTTAAGTGATGATCCAACATAGTAAAACAAGGAATAGCAAGAAAAGTGTAGCCTAAAGTAAGTAAACGCCACTGAGCTCTCCTCTCCATACTAAAGCGCTCAGTGGTAAACACTGAAATGCGTGTTCCCGCTGCCAGACCCCCCACCCCACTTTGGAGCCACAGCCCCATCCCCACCCCAGGGGGACACCACAGTGGGTCAGGCGAATGCGATGCCGGCTCAGCGAGAGACGGGCTCAGGTGCGCCCCGACCTTGTGTCCCTCTTCCCCTCAAACTGCCCAACCTCGACATCACAGGGATGTGAGACTACTTCTCGGCCGGACCAGCCCTCGTCAGGATCAGGGTGGTACTGCTCCAGACACAGTCCTAGGCAGCACCACGGTAACGGCCATTGGACATACCAGGGAAGGGACAGCCACCATACGCCCTTCTGCTGCAGCCACATCTGGAGCCCGCCTCGGTGTGACGGCCATCGTATGCACACCGACAGACAAAGGCAGGAGGAGTGGAACCACGATGATGGCCACTGTACGCTTCAGGGAAGGAACGGCCACTGTATGTCCCTCATCCACCTCCTCCTCCTACGGGAGTAGCATGCGGTAACGGTCACAGGACGTACCGGGGAGGGAACTGCCACTGTACGTCCCTCAGCTACTTCCCGTTGGGCAGGCAGACCTGCAGCAACAGCCACTGTACGCGCTGAGGGAGGAACGGCCACTGTGCATACTTCTGCTGCTAGCCCAAGGGACTGTGGAAATGCAATGACGGCCACTGTACGCATCGGGGAAGGGATGCCCACCGTATGCGTTGGAGAATGGATGTCCCCTATATGCCCTTCACCCACAGTCCCGAAGGTTCTCCCAGAGGAGAAGGTCCCTTGCGCTCCCCGCTCTCCACCCTGTGGCTGCATTGGACGCCCTACTGTCTCTCCCTCCAGGTGTGGTTCCCCGGGGTGCTGCCGTTCCAGGAGTGGTGGCGAGGTCCTGTCACTGAAGGCGGGGTTAACGTCCTCCAGCCTGTTCTTGGACGATGCCAGGTCCTGATTGATGCCCCAACCTAGAGGTGACAGCAGTCCCAGGCCTCCCAGGGCCAGCCCTCGGACCCCAGGGCGGGACTGCTCTGGCCCCACTCACTGTCGGCCCTCCGCCCGGAGCAAGAAATGACCGTTTGGCCCCAGCCCCGAGGGCCCCTTATCAGGTCGAGGCCCTGACAGGAAAGGGCCTCCCTGCACCCTAGACCAGAAACGCACCTGAGCCATGACGCCCCTGGGAGCTGTCCCATACCTTCTGCAGGAGGGCTTACCAGTAGGGCTCCCTCCAACCCCCAGATGCCACCTCAAATGAGCCCAGACTCCGACAGTCCAGTGATGACATAACAAGACCCCAGTGTTGTGTTAGAGACTATATGTGTTATAGAAACAGTGAGACAGGAACACCATCTGTAAAGTGTCTCTACCTCAGTCCATGCAGAGTGCTGTGTTAGTACCTAAGTACCCCGGAACCAGAGTAATATACTAGTGTGTGGCGATACCCAAGTGCAAAGAGACCAGTGTACCATGCAAAGTCCACGGGACCAAGTATATAAACAGTGTCACCATACCCATGTGATATTGTCTTGTGTAATTACTCAAGTGTAAGTACAGTGCCTATGTGATGTAATGTACCAATATTAACTAACCTGTCATTATACCCGATCCATATTCAGTGTATCATTGTATGTATATTGTAAGGCAGTTGGGTTGAGGCAATATACGTGTTAAGGTGTCTTGCCGACTTTTTGTGCCCTGTTCCTTTGTAAGTGTTCAATTTCCGGTCTAGAAAGAGAACCTCGCTCAATCGCTGGTGTCTTTAGAACGAGAAGTCGGTCTAAAAACATCCAGCATAACAAACACCTAAATCAGCATCAAAGAATGTGGTGCATTTCCTTACGTCAGCTACCAAGGCGAGCAGACAGCAGTGATGCAACTACCATAAGTAGAGGTTATTATTATTATTATTATTATTATTATTATTATTATTTATTCTTTTTAACATGGCTTCATAATTTGGAAAGATGTCTTTAGAAAGTGTTAAGAGTCGAAGGTAAAAAACTGGATGATGACTCCTAGCCCAGAACTGCTTGAAAAGGAAACTTACGATAAGTTAGTTGATAACATTAATAGACTAGAGAGAACTTTTGGTTATGCAGCATGTTCTGTGTCCCGATTTCTCGGGTCCAGTCACGGTGCAACTCTGGGTCCTTAATTCCTGACCGGGTCAGCACTAGCAAGGAAGGGAAACACAAACACCACGAGTGAACAAATGCACCAATATATTAACAATTACACACACAATATTCTATGACCAGAGTCGAAATTACACAGTGCCTTACACTGATATTGGTCTGAATCACTGTCCACCTAGTTCAACATCTTTGTCTCACATCTGGGTTATTTCCTGACAGTATCACAGGCAATTTTTCGCCAATATAGATAATACATCAACACAGAGAAGTTTACATACAACACAACCCAGTTTACCCACAGGGACAGCTCTTAAACCTAGGTGCTCGCATGACATAGACGAGTCCTAGTTAATACATCATCTCCTCATGACATGTACAGCAGTCCCTAGCTAACATAGCCTCTATATACGCGTCACACAGGTCGAGAATATACCATAGGTCACACTGGGGGAAGTGGGGGGGGGGCGAGGGGCTTACTGAGGATAGGGAGGGTTTCTCTCTGTGCGGCCGGGCCGGGGGCAGGAAGGAGAGGAGGGGGAGGATCCAGTACTGAGATATTGCTGTGTTACGTGAGTGATACGGGCTCGTCTGTCCTGTCCGAAAAGAGGGTGGGGTCTCAATCCTGGGCTGGGGTTATACACTCCGCACGTGATTCACAGGGGCTTGACTCGTCAGCAAGGGGGCGGGAGAACACTGACGGGGGGGGGGGCTGTGCCGCGTATGGGGATAGGGGAGAGGAACACAGGAGAACGGTTCACTGGTGGTTCACTGAAAAAGGTGGGGGAGTCAAAAAACTGGGGAGGTATATAATCTAAGACCTGTCACTCACAGTTCTGATGGAGAGGAGACCATGGCCTACAGGGAAGAGGGACTATGCAGGGAGCTCCAGGTGGCATCCAGGCGTGGGAGGCAGGCCGTCCGGGGAGCTGTGCAGAACAGTGGCACCCATGGAGTTGCCACTAGTCCAGGAGTAATGGGGCGGCGTCTGGGGCGGCTTTCTCGCCGCGTCAGCCCTGCAGGAGGCAGGGTTCTTGGGACTGGGCCTGAAGAGCGCCAGAAGTTGGGCTGTACACAGCTGGCCCTTGGTCATCTTTGGGGTCCGGGGGAGGGCCTGGTGGAGGCCTGGCCCGAGGGTCGGCCGGGAGGAGGATGCCGCCGAGATAGGGTGGCCCGTACCCCGGTCCAGGGTGGCCATCAGGGGAGAACCGTGGCCGCTTGCATCGGGGGAGACCCTTTGGCCTTGGTGAGCACCTGGGGATGCCCGCTGGCTCTGGGGACTTTGGCCTCTGCTGCAGGGGGAGGCCGACAGGGTAGGGCTGTGGCCTTTGGTCCTGGCAGAGACCGTCAGTGTCTGGGGTGGCCCGGGCTGCAGGGACTGGATTCTGGGCCTCGGGGATGCCTCGTCTGGTCCGGACTCAGGTGGGGAGCCTGTAGGGGGAGAGACTTCAGCCTTCCAAGGAGAGAGCTGGAAAGAGTGGCACCTTGTTCAAACACCAGGGGGGTGGGGTGAGCCAGAGGTGACTCCTTTCATCAGGCATCTACATCGGGCACTGCCTGTGCTCCTATGTGGATCAGGGGTGCTGGGGCACTCCTGTCGTAGGGCTAGGGCCTCCTGACCTGGAGATATCGGGAGGAAGAGGTCAGACATACACTCTCAGTTTATGCCACAGCTCCAACGGAGCGTGCCCTCCCTTTGTCGGGTTGGGGTTACCTGTCCCAGGGACGTCAGGAGGAAGAGGTCGGACATACTCTCTCAGCTTTCGCCACAGCTCCGATGGAGCGTGACCTCCTTCAGTCTAGGCAGGGGAATAGCAACCCTAGAGGCTCCTCCTGAGTTCTCAGTTAGGTGTGGAGCCGATCCAGAGGACTTGGCGTCCGAGAGTGTGCCTGGGAACTTGCCACTGCAAGTCCCATCCCAATTCTGGTGAGCATTCTCTCTGCTGGAGAGTAATGTACTTTTTCCATACACTGCCGGCTGATCTGGCTGCGTGGAAGAGGGGTGCTGGGTTGCGAAGGAGATGCTCCATTGTTGCCTGGACATCCGCCTAGGTAATTTAGCCTCTTCATTGTCTCCTTCTGGGGTGGGTGTCAACCCCTCACTCTCTCCTTCTGGGGTGGTGGTGTCGGGCTCATCCTGCCGCACTGGTATTTCACCACCTCCATGGGTTAAAAAGTCACGTCCCCGTGACTGGAGTTGGAACGTGTCAGAGGTGGCGGTGTGGTGTGTGGGCATGAGGTGGCAGAGGAAATTTGTCCAGTGGGTGGTTTGCTGGTTTGGCTAGAGATGTGGGGAGTACCTGACGATGAGAGCTGACGGCGTCGGTGTTTGTCGTAGGAGGCAGGGAGGAGTTGGTCAGTGCCGTGGATGTGGCGCTTGCAACATTTCAAGTGATGGGGATGGGGTGGCTGGGAAGAAGTCTGGCTGAATACTGGAGAGGGCGAGCGTGTTGGCGTATTTATGGTGGCATTTTGAGGTAATTGGCTTAGTGAGGCGGGCAATTGGGATGTTCTCTATGGGATGATGGAATTTGCGAAGGAGGGGGACGATAGCAGAGGCGGGGGTGGAGGGTGGAGAGGGTGTGTGGGTGTAGCGGGCGGGTAGGCATGATTGGCTGCCAGATCGGGTGTGGGTGGTTGTCAGAACAGGTGTGGGTGGGGAGGAAGGGTTGAATGGTGGGTGGGGGTGGCATCGAGGGTGATGTTGGTGATCGGGTGTGTTGTGAGGTAGTTGGAGTGGTGGTGACGGGTGCGGGTGCAGGACTTGGGGGTTGTTGGGGGGGGCTGGGCGTGACGGAAGGCGATCCTGAGAGATGGGGAGGGGTGGTGGTGGATGGTGGGGAGGGTGAGGATGTTGGAGGTGCAGGTGAGAGTGATGGGGGGGTGGCGGTGGGCGTGGGGGTAATGGAGGCGGTGGGGGTGTTGTTTGAGGAGAAGAAAAGGGACAGGTAGCAGGCGTAGGAATTTTCCTGAGTCAGGGGGGCAGAGGTGGGCAGGTTTGGTGAGTTCAGGTTCGGGGGTGGTGGTGTGCTTGCTGGCGGAAATCGTTGCATATGTCGGTTTCTATACATGCAGGTGGTGTTGGGGTAGTTAATGGTGACCTGGTAGGGGCTGGGAACATTGCCTATTTCATAAGGGCCCGTGTAGCCCGGGGCAAGTTTGTGGGGGGTAAGTAGGGTGGCAACCGTGACGAGGTCGCCAGACTTGTAGGGATTAGCCGGTGAGTCATCTGGGGTTAGTTCTGCACGGCCTGTAGGTGTTTGAGTTTCTGCTTGAGGTGGATCAGTGGGTCGGAGGAAGTGGGGTTGGTGGGGGGTTGGAGGTGGCGGCGGAGGGGGAGGAGTAGGGGCGGCTGGCCGAATAGTCTTTCATGTGGCGTGATGCCATCTTCACGTGAGCAGGTGTTCATGACCCATTGTATAATTTTAACGTGGGCCGGCCAATCATCATCCTGGGTGGCTTGAATGCGGATGCGCACCTGGTTGAGTAGAGTGCGGTGACTGTGCTCACAAATGCCGTTTCCTTGTGGCCAGTAAGGGGATGAGTGTGAAATGTTATATCCAAAGATGGTGGATAGTTCTTTCCAAACTTTACCTGTAAACTCGGGTGCATTATCGGAGTGGAGGGCTTGCGGAATCCCAGAGTATGGAAACACGTGGCGGATTTTCGCATCTGTGACGGTGAGGGCATGGTGTTCTTTCGCCGGACAGGCGACTAGGACTTTAGAGTAGGTGTCTACAAACTTAATGATGTAACGGTAGCCTGACTTAGGTGGAAGGGGGCCGACCACATCAGTTGATAGCAGCTGCCATGGTTTGCTGGCCACTAGGCGACCCGAGGGGCCTGGTGTACGGGTGGTGTCCTTCCCAAGGGCACACCCTCGGCAGGCTTGGCTTACTTGTTGCACTAATTTAGAGGGGTGTGGGGCCCAGAAGATGTTAAATGCCTGGAGCAATTTTTTGGTGCCGAGGAGATGGGTGAGGGTGTCTATCACGGCCTCGGGGTCAAGGGCTATGTGGCCGGACTGGGTGTACAAGTCACCAGATCTTTGTAGTTTGGAAAACAGATGGGCTGGCATCCAGTCTGGGCGGTGTATGGCTTGCTACCATTGCAGTAGGGTGGGTGCGGATTGGATGGCACTCACGGGGAGTCTAGAGAGGGTGTCTGCATTCGTGTGGAGTTTTCCAGGTCAGTATGAGATATCAAAATCGAATTCTTCCAAGGTCTCCCTCCAGCGGATCATCTGTGCATTTTTGGTGTCGGATTGGTGGAGCCATTGTAGTGACTGGTGATGATGGTTACATGGG
The DNA here is from genome assembly GCF_032717465.1 of Coenobita brevimanus. Lineage (NCBI taxonomy): Eukaryota > Metazoa > Arthropoda > Malacostraca > Decapoda > Coenobitidae > Coenobita > Coenobita brevimanus. The sequence goes on from NC_137018.1 coordinate 21,979,013, forward strand.
TGCCCGCCAGGTAAGTGTGGAAGTATTCTAGTGCCCAGATGATACCGAGGCACTCCCATTTCGTGGCTGTGTAGTTTCGTTCAGCCTGGTTGAGGGTACAGCTTGTGCAGACGATGATGTGCTCCCTGCCATCTTGTACCTGTCCTAGTACAGTGCCTATGGCCACCAGTGAGATGTCAGTGTAGAGGCGGAATGGGATGGTATAATCTGGGAATGCCACTATGGGGGCTGTGACGAGCTTGTTTTTGAGGGTCCTGAAGGCTTGTAGGCTCCCCCTTCTTGGTGAGATCATGTAGCAGTTTGGCGATGGTAGCAACACCTTTTATGGAAACGCCGGTAACGGGAGGCGAGGCCTATGAAGGCGTGCATGTCGTGCACATCTTGCGGCAGGGGGAGGTCAGCTATGGCTCTAAGTTTCTCTGGGTCCAGTGCAATGCCTTCCTTTGATATGACATGTCCTAGGAAGGAGACGGATCGCTGGGTTAGAACACATTTGGATGGCTGGAGTTTAAGCCCAGTGTGACGTATTCGGGAAAAAACCGGGCGGAGGAGGTGAAGGTGGTCGGGCCAGGTCCTGCTGAATATAACAAAGTCATCAAGGTAGGCGAGGCAGATTTCCCATGTGAGGCTGCTGAGGACGGAGGTGGGAGAATGTTGCTGGGGTATTGCAGAGGCCAAAAGGGAGCACGTTGAATTCATAGTGCTTCCCATTGCTGGTAGAGAAGGCAGTCTTTTGTCAGTCCTCTGAGTGCACAGGGACCTGCCAGTATCCCGATTGTAAATCTAAGATGGAGAACCGAGAGGCCCTGTAAAGTGAATCCAGGGAGTCATCAATCCTCGGTAGGGGAATGGCGTCCTTGATAGTGACATCGTTTAGGCAACAGTAGTCCATGCAGAATCTCAGTGTCCCGTCTTTCTTGTTTACGAGAACGACAGGAGAGGACCACGGGCTGGTGGATGGAGATATTACACTGGCATCTAACATGTCCTGAATCTGCCGGTCTTCCTCGGCCCATTGCGTGGGGTTTTTCTGGCGAGCGGGTTGCCAGATGAGGGGGCCCGTCATGTGTATCTTGTGGGACAGGATGGTGGTGTGGCCGATGTTGGTGGGTCCCAACGAGATGTCCTGAAAGTCCAGGAGGAGGAGTCACAGGTCGGTGGTTTGTTGAGGGGAGAGATGATCAGGGAGTGGGGGGAGGGTCGGGGAGTTAGAGGACAAGGGAAGGGGGCAGTGCAGGACTCTGCCTCTTCCATCTCGTCTACTACTAGTCCCTTGGGGAGGGTAAGGGAAGAGGTGGAGAGATTAGCCACATGGACTGCAGCAAGGTGCGGGGGGTGGAAGGTGGGGGAAAGGAGGCAGGAAGCGATGGCGCCCGCCGGGGTAGCTGGGGAGAATACTACGTGGGTGCCGGCGGGTCGATGCAAAGGGAGCCAAGTTTCGTGGTGGGGGGGACTGGTTACGGTGGAGGATAATGTAGCTGGGAAGGTACGTGGGGGTGGGGTGGTAGGTGCAGGGGCGGGACTAAGGGGTGGGGGGGCAGAGGGAGGGAGAGGGGGGGTTTACGGTGTGGCACATGCACAGAGCTTGAGGGGGTGGATCTGGTGCCTTATGGAATTGAAACCGCCTTCCGTGACAGTCGATGTTGGCCCGGTGTTTCTGCAACAGATCCAACCCCAAATACCTCTCGAAGGCATGGCAGGAGGATTCAAATATAGCAAACTGGTGTTGGGCGGTTGCTGTATGGTGAGTTTGGACACGAAAAGCCCGGGTTTCCCCACGGATGGGCAGGGGGCCGTCCCCCGCATCTACAAGGTGGGCCGAGGTGGGGAGGAGGGGGCCAAAGGCTCTGGCATGACGGGAGTAGAAGTGATGGTATAGGCACGATCTGGCTGCTCCTGTGTCAACCAGCAGTCGAGCTTTCACTCCGTTTAACCGGCTTGTCACAGATAGGGGGGCAATACTTGTGTGATGTGGCCCCCGCCACCGCGGGGAGGTGCAAGGGCGGTCCTAAAAATCCAGTTCAGGTGAGGCGCCTTCCCCCTCACCGCCTATGTCCGCCTCATCGGCGTCTGGGGCCTCTCTGCGGGGGATGGGTTCGTCGGGCAGATCATCCTCAATGGCCAACACTTTGCGGTGCCCCTGGTTAGCAGCTCTTCCCCAGGCAGCCTTTAGTTGCTCTCTAATATCATGTATGGGGCAGCGGTGACTGCATGCCATGAACTCCCAGGGGTTGATGGAGATGAGATTGGACGTTTCCCTGGGAGTAGGTTGCTTCCTGGTGGGCATTGTTCGGGAAAGGGCTGGCGGTTCCTGAGGCAGCGGGTGTGGGGTCGTCCGGGGCTTGTTGGGGGTGGGGATTCTGCTCACTGCCCCTATCTGTTGGAGTGCGAAGCGGGTGGCGAGTAGGCACCTCACCAACTGGAAATCTTTGTCAATATCCCCAGTCGGGCCATAAATGGTAAAACGTTCCCTCACCACAATGGGGAGTATTCGTAGGGGAGTATTAAACATGTTGGTCCCGGGTTTGTGGGTCTGCCTCCAGGTAGGCAGTGGCGACAAGACGTTGCGTTTGAATGAGGGTGTCATCCAAGTTCCCGTCGTAAGTTAGTGCGCTAACTGGGAGAAGGCAACTACTTCCCCTAAGGAGGGCGTGACGGCTTGGGTCACTATTTGTTGACATTGGTCCCATTTCAGTTCCGGGACTATTTTTGTGGCTATGCTCTAGACAATTTTTTCAAGGTGGTGGAGTGTGACTGCTATCTTTTTGCGATCATTCTCAGAGCTTATGTCTAGTATGGCTTTGATCATAGACATATATGTGTGCATATCGTAGAGTTTGGCATTGAACTTTGGGAGTTGAACATGTGGTTTGGCCGCCATGGTTGTGGAATTTCCGTTCCTTGCCGTTTTACTGCCGGGTCAAGAATCACCGCTAGCCACCAGTGTTATGCAGCGTGTTCTGTGTCCCAACTTTTCGGGTCCAGTCACGGTGCAACTCTGGGTCCTTAATTCCTGACCGGGTCAGCACTAGCAAGGAAGGGAAACACAAACACCACGAGTGAACAAATACACCAATATATTAATAGAGAAACAATTACACACATAATATTCTATGACCAGAGTCGAAATCACACAGTGCCTTACACTGATATTGGTCTGAATCACTGTCCACCTAGTTCAGTATTTTTGTCTCACATCTGGGTTATTTCCTAACAGTATCACAGGCAATATTTCGCCAATATAGATAATACATCAACACAGAGAGGTTTACATACAACACAACCCAGTATACTGTACCCACAGGGACAGCTCTTAAGCCTAGGTGCTCGCATGACATAGACGAGTCCTAGTTAATACATCATCTCCTCATGACATGTACAGCAGTCCCTAGCTAACATAGCCTCTATATACGCGTCATACAGGTCGAGAATATACCGTAGGTCACACTGGGGGGAAGTGGGGGGCGAGGGGCTTACTGGGGGTAGGGAGGGTTTCTCTCTGTGCGGCCAGGCCGGGGGCAGGAAGGAGAGGAGGGGGAGGATCCTGTTATGTGAGTGATAGGGGCTTGTTTGTCCTGTCCGAAGAGGGGGGTCTCAACCCAGGGCTGGGGTTATACACTCTGCACGTGATTCACAGGGGCTTGACTTACCAGCAAGGGGGGGAAACACTGACAGGGGGGGGGAGTGCTGCATATGGGGATAGGGGAGAGGAACACAGGAGAACGGTTCACTGGTAGTTCACTGAAAAAGGTGGGAGGGTTCACAACACTGGTGAGGTATATAATCCGAGACCTGTCACTCACAGTTCTGATGGATAGGAGACCACGGCCCACAGGGGAGAGGGCCTATGCAGGGAGCTCCAGGTGGCGGCCAGAAGTGGGAGGCAGGCCGTCTGGGGAGCTGTGCAGAACAGTGGGGCCCATGGAGTTGCCACCAGTCTGGGAGTAATGGGGCAGCTGTCAGGACTCCATATTATAAATACAAATAAAAACAGAAAGTATGATGGATAGATAGACAGATAGATAGACAGAGCACCAGACAACGTGTGGGAACGGGAAATTATCTTGCAACTCTTTAAGTGAAGGAATGTTGATCGTGCACCGGAAGCAGTGCATACACACAGACATACAGTGTTCTAGAAGCTTCCACGAGAGTAGAACACACGTGGCACGACCCTTGCTACACCAGAATGTAGGATTCACAGCTCAGAAGGAAACAGGCCATAGAACCGACAGGTAGTAGGGAGAAGGAGGCTAGCAACATGGGAGAGAGAGAGAGAGCAAGACAAGGAGGTAGCTTGCGGGACTTTACTTTATACTTCACTCGTGTGTGAGACTTTGTTAATATTTCCAAGACAAATAAAAATAGTCCCATACTCATCTTTACCTCTGTTGTCATTGCATGACAAAAGGAAACGAAGACTATCTACTTACAAAACTACTCACGTATAACAACCGCTCGTCCACGAGTCTAATATATGTAAAACTGATCTACAAAACACACTACAAGAAGCTACAAAGTTACTGTAAGATATGGTGGCAGCGAAAGTACGAACCTCGTCTACGAATCTACAGTGAATTCCTACAAAATACAAGCTACAAGCCTATGAGTCTACAAGCCCTACGAGCCTACGAGTGTACAGTTGCTTCTACATTATCAAGATTGAAAACAAACAATACCTCTTACAACCAACAACTCACAACCAGTTCCTAACAGTATTCTCTCCAACCCCTCTTCCGTCTCCCCGATCATCACGCTGATTTAGAGGTGAAGAGGTCACAGGACGCCTTGCCAGTAGTTTAACAAAATATTAATACAAACAATCTTCCAATTTCTACGACGAACCAACGAACTACAACAATCTACGATCAACTACAAGTAACAAGTCTACGAGTCGTCTCTAAATGCTTCTACACGCACCTACAAGCAGCGACATTCTTCATCCCACAACGAGTAAATCACAAGAAAAAAAGGACCGAGAATACATCGAGAAGAAAAACAAAACAAGCAAACGAAGAGCAAGACTCGACTCACAACTCACAATCACCTGACCTCACCCTCCTCTCTCTCCAACCGCCCCCAACCTCCACCGCTGACGCAGGAGTGCGAGAAGGTCAAGACGACGAAGCAAATACCAAACTCATATTCACAATTCATCTTACTCACTTATCTCCATTCAAGTTACTCATGGCTACTCATTTACTCACCACAGCTACAAGTGTGGAAAGTCGACGTCACCATACGTGTTTGCTGAGGTGACGCCACGCCTATCAACGTGTGTCTGACACCCAACAACACGTCAATCAACCCGTGAAGGACAACGCTATCACCACGTACAACACCACTCACACCATTCACCACGGTAAAAATTAGCGAGTTAAATAGTTACTTCAATTATACAATACACAGTGATAGACAAAAAACTTCTGCACACACATATAAAACGTGCTGTATAGTTACAACTTACGTACACATACTTACTTCAGTTATCTGCATAATTCAATCACTAAATAATCACCAACAATAAATATTCTACACTGTATATATTCATTCATTTATTATAGCATTTATTTACTACCAACGAGCGTTACCATTTATACCTACATAAAATACGTGTTTCATACATACACCTATACATTGTTACATCTACAAAGTAATAAAGAAAATATGCTATCACAGCTGCTCAGTGAGGGATCAAAAGAACTGTATTAAACATTTATTATTTAAAGTTACCTAGTGGAAACAGACAAATTAAGTTACAAGGAAACTAGAAAAAAAAAAAGGCCAACACAAATGACGTTAGCAAGAATGAACAACATCTTCCACACAATCGTGAAGACAAAGATTTCCACACAGTGCTGACACATATATTGCCCATGAGAGGTACAAGTGAACAGCAAGTCAGTGTATATAGTTAATACTGTATATAGTGTATATAGTTAATACTGTATATAGTGTATAAATGTTTTTATATATAAAATAACAAAATATGGGGCTATATAATATCATTTTCAGTAATATCTGTGCAATATAAACTAAACCCTTAAAAAGGGTCCCAAGGGAATTAGCCAGCAATTATGCAACCTCGGACAACACCGAAAAAGCGTAGACAAACGAAGAAAAACAAACTATAGAAAATCAATACATACAAAAAAAAAAAAAGTAAGATCACATAACAAACAAATGAAAATAGGTGTGTTACTACAAATGCCAAAATACCACATAAACTCCTATAAGTGAAACAAAAAGCAAATTGTTGTCTCCACGAGCCAGTGGCATGGCACATCATCGCTATCATCGACCGCAGCTTGACCGGATTAGTGATGTCAGGACTGCAGTTATTACAATTATGTAACGACAAACGATTGCATTATGTTACACTTGCTACAATTATGTAACTACAAACGCTATGTAACAATTATGTAACGACAAACGATTGCATTATGTTACACTTGCTACAATTATGTAACTACAAACGATATGTAACATTTCATACAATGTTACAGTTATGCATTATCACAATGTTACCACAATATTATGTAACTAAAATACCCGCCGCCGCTGGACCACCCACCCCACCACCCCCCACCCCACCACCAAGCCACTACCACACCGCCACCCCAGGAGGACACCACGGCGGGGCTATTGACCCGGAACAAGAGGGTCACCGGGACACCCCTGTCCTGAGTCCCTCTTCCCCTCAACTGTCCCAGCACCAAGTAAGCGGGAAGAGGCAACGACCCTGTGAGCGGGGCAGTCTTCACCAGGTTTGGGGTGAGACTGATCCAGAGTCAGTCCCAAGCAACACCGCGGTACAGCCACTGTACGTGCCGTGGAAGGAGCGGCCACTGTATGCCCTTCAGTTGTTTGCCCCCTGTGACTCCTCCATCACGGCCACTGTACGTGAGGGGGAAGGAGCGGCCACTGTACACCCTTCGGTCACAGCCACCTCTGGGGACAGCCTCGGGGAGTTAGTTATTGAACGCGGCCCAACTGGCAGACAGGAGTAGTGCAGCGGCGCTCACGGCCACTGTACGTGACGGGGAGGGAGCGGCCACTGTACGCCCCTCATCCACTACCTCCTCCTTCTACGGGAGTAACACAGCGCTCACGGCCACTGTACATGACGGGGAAGGAGCGGCCACTGTACGCCTTTTGGTTACTTCCCGAAGGGCAGGGAGGCCCTTGGCTATGGCCACTGTACATACCAGGGTAGACAGACCCATGGCTATGGCCTCTGTATGTACCGGAGAGGACGTGGGCACCATGCACCCCTCTCCTGCCTTTTCCTCCTACGGGAGTAACACCGCACTCACGCCCACTGTACGTGACGGGGAAGGAGTGGCCACTGTACGCCCTTCAGTTACTTCCCGAAGGGCAGGCAGGCCCACGGCTACGGTCACTGTACGTACCAGGGTAGACAGACCCACGGCTATGGCCTCTGTATGTACTGCAGAGGGCGTAGCCACTGTGCACCCCTCTCCTGCCTTTTCCTCCTTTGGGAGCAGCACCACCAACATGGCCACTGTACGTGTGGGGGAAGGACCGGCCACTGTACGCCCTTCGGCTGCGGGCCCTAGGAGTCACTAAACCATGCTCACAGACACTGTACGTGACGGGGAAGGAGCGGCCGCTGTATGCCCTTCATTCATGGTTCCAGAGGTCCTCCCGAAGCAGGAGGTCCTTTTTGCGGCCAACCCTTTTCCCCTCGGCTGCATGGGACGCTCTTTGTCTCCTTACAGGAGTGGTTCCCAGGAGGTGCTGCCGGAGTGGTGGTGTGGCCCGATCCAGGTCCTACCACCTACCCCTGGGAGGTCCCTGCCCCTGCCGGATGCCCGACGGAGAAGGCGCCGCAGTTCACCCCTGACGGCACTCCCCCCTGCAGGCAGCCGCAGCCCCCAGACCTGGGCAACCCAGGCTCTCTCTCCCCCTGGAGCCAGAGGCAACAGGCCCACCTCCTGCAGCTGTTTGGTCCTAGCCCGAGGGCCACCACTCAGGTCGAGGCCCCCAGACCAGAGGGCCTCCCTGCACCCCACCGACGAGGCTCCAGTACAAGAGCCGCCTCTCAGGTCGAGGCCCCCAGACAGGAGAGCCTCCATGTACACCGTTGACGACTAAGACCCGGGCAGTGACGCCCCTGCGGGCAGTGCATTGCCCCCTATAGGAAGGCTTCCCATAGGGCCTCCCCTCATGCCCGGGCACCGCATCAGATTATACCCAGGAAACACGGGTATACAGTGACATCAACGCCTCTTGTGTCGTGAACTGTCAAGATGGGAGTGTATAGTGACAAGTGACAAAGTGAGGACCAGAATAATATAAGAGACTATGTTACCAATGACACACTAAAGCCCGAAACCCGACAGAATAGAAAATACCAATAAATATAGACAGAGGAACTTATAGAAATCGTGGGTCAAGACCAGTGGTGCACGGGAAAATCAAAGACCTGTATATAAGTGTTATTGCAATTAAGTGACTCTCTCGAGTGTCGCGGCCCGCACCCTACACACTTATAGTTATATTCACTCCCCTGACCCTTGGCCCTGTCCACCCCTAGTGCATGAGACTTAATATATAAAATATCAATTCTGCCTATAAACAGAAAACAGGTATCGCGACATTATAATGTAAGTGAAGAATACTATGTCCTGAGTGTAACTACGAACATTTATATTGAAGGCTAACTCTGTGTCCCTGTCCAAAGCATATCCAGTGTCTCTCTGTTTTATATTGTAATGGTGTAGGAATTAAGACAATAGATGTGTTAAGGTGTAATGCCTGGTTTTTATGTCCTGTTCCTTTGTGGGTGCTTTACTTTCGGTCCAGAAAGAGGACCCCGCTCAGTTGCTGGCGTTTTTAGGACGAGAGGTCGGACTAAAAACACCCAGCATAACAGTAACAATTCATACAATGTTACTGTTATGCATTACCACAGTGTTACCACAATATTATGCAACAATTCATACAATGTTACAGTTATGCATTACCACAATGTTACTAAAATACCCACTGTCGCTGGACCACTCACCCTGCCACCCCCCACCCCACCACCAAGCCGCCACCACACCACCACCCCAGGAGGACACCACGGTGGGGTTAGTGACCCAGGACAAAAGGGTCACCAGGACACTCCTGTCCAGAGTCCCTCTTCCCCGCAACTCTCACAACACCAGGTGAGCGGGAAGAGACAACAACCCTGAGAGCAGGGCAGCCTTCACCAGGTTCGGGGTGGGACTGATTCAGAGTCAGTCCCAGGCAACACCGCGGTACTGCCACCGTACGTACTGGGGAAGGAGCGGTCACTGTTCGCCCTTCAGTTGTTTTCCCCGTGACACCGCCATCACGGCCACCATATGTGAGGGGGAGGGAGCAGCCACCGTACGCCCTTCAGTCACAGCCACCTCTGGAGACGGCCTCAGGGCATTAGTTATTGAATGCACCCCGACTGGTAGAGATAGGAGTAGTGGAACCACGATCACGGCCACCTTACGTGATGGGGAGGGAGTGGCCACCATACGCCCCTCTTGCACTATCTTCCCCTACTACGGGAGTAGCACTGCAATCACGGCCACTGTATGTGATGGGGAAGGAGCGGCCACCATACACCCTTCAGTTACTTCCCGAAGGGCAGGCAGGCCCACGGCTACGGCCACTGTATGTACCAGGGTAAGTAGACCCTCGGCTACAGCCTCTGTACGTACCGGAGAGGGAGCTGCCCCTGTGCACCCCTCTCCTGCCTTTTCCTCCTATGGGAGTAATACCGCGTTCACGGCCACCGTACGTGACAGGGAAGGAGCGGCCACCGTACACCCTTCCATTACTTCCTGGCAGGCAGGCAGGCCCACGGCTACGGCCACTGTGCGTGCCAGGGTAAGTAGACCCTCGGCTACGGCCTCAGCACACACCGGAGAGGGCGCTGCCTCCATGCACCCCTCTCCTGCCTTTTCCTCCTTCAGGAGCAGCACCGCCAGCACTGTCTCAGTATGTGTGTGGGAAGGAGCGGCCACTGTACGCCCTTCAGCTGCGAGCCCTAGGGGTCACGAAACCGCGTTCACGGCCACCGTACGTGACGGGGAGGGAGCAGCCACCGTACGCCCCTCATTCATGATTCCAAAGGCCCTCCCGAAGCAGGAAGTCCCTTGCGCGGCCGACCCCTTTCCTCTCGGCTGCGTGGGACGCCCTTTGTCTCCCTATGGGAGCGGTTCCCCAGAGGTGCTGCCGGAGTGGTGGCATGGCCCGGTCCAAGCCCTACCACCTACACCTGGGAGGTCCCTGTCCCTGACGGACACCCGACAGAGGTGGCGCTGCAGTTCACCCCTGACAGCGCTCTCTCCTGTAGGCGGTCGCAGCCCCCAGGCCCAGACAACCCGGGCTCTCTCTCTCCTCGGAGCCAGAGGCGCCAGGCCCGCCTCCTGCAGCTGTTTGGCCCTAGTCCTGAGGGCCACCTGTCAGGTCAAGGCCCCCAGACCGGAGGGCCTCCCTGCACCCCACCAACGAGGCTCCAGTGTGAGGGCCTGCTCTCATGTCGAGGCCCCCAGCCAGGAGGGCCTCCCCACACCCCAACGATGATTACGACCCAGGCAGTGACGCCCTTGCGGGCAGTGCATTGCCCCCTGCAGGAAGGCTCCCCATAAGGCCCCTCTCTCACGCCCCGGACACGCAGCAGGTGATGCCCAGGAAAATACGGGTATACAGTGACCTTAATAACTCTAGTGTCGTGAACAGTCGAGATAGAAGTGCACAGTGATTAACTCTGCCTAGAAACAGTATACGGGTGTTTTAATATTAAAACCCAATATTCATGTATAAGTGAAGATTGACGTATTTTGAGTGTAACCGTAACCATTTGTACTGAAGGCTAATCTGTGTTCCTGTCCCAAAGCATATCCAATATCACTCTGTTTATATTGTAACGGTGTAGGAAGTAAGACAATAGATGTGTCAAGGTGTACTACCTGGTTTTTATGTCCTGTTCCTTTGTGGGTGCTTTACTTTCGGTCCGGAAAGAGGACCTCGCTCAGTCGCTGGTGTTCTTAGGACGAGAGGTCAGACTAAAAACACCCAGCATAACAGTTACCACAATATTATGTAACAATTCATACAATGTTACAGTTATGCATTACCACAATGTTACCACAATATTATGTAACAATTTATACAATGTTACAGTTATGCATTACCACAATGTTACCACAATATTATGTAACAATTCATACAATGTTACAGTTATGCATTACCACAATATTACTACAATATTATGTAACAATTCATACAATTTATTACCAGAAACATCACACAAGTTAGGTGAAATATTAGACATTACTAAAGGGATAACTCCATATGTAATGTAATGACCTAGCAGTATTACCATTGCACAATGTATGTGTATGTCTGTTATACATACACATCTTACAAAATGTCATACAACAACCAATTTAACTATATTGCATTTGTTCAATTATGTTTACAACTTGTTTAAAATGTAATATTACTGGATCAGTACAATATTATCATGAATATTATGTCTATACAATACTATACTCAATATTATGTATTAAGAATCAAGAAAAAGAATATCATGTATTAATAGATTAGCACATGTCAATGACGATTGCTGTCGGAGGACCGCCAGCTACATGACCAAGCGATGTCAGGACTCCATATTAAAAATACAAATAATAACAAAAAGCATGATGGATAGATAGATAGATGGATAGACAGAGCACCAGACAACGTGTGGGAACGGGAAATTATCTTGCAACTCTTTAAGTGAAGGAATGTTGATCGTGCACCGGAAGCAGTACATACACACAGACATACAGTGTTCTAGAAGCTTCCACGAGAGTAGAACACACGTGACACGACCCCTGCTACACCAGAATGTAGGATTCACAGCTCAGAAGGAGACAGGCCATAGAACCGACAGGTAGTAGGGAGAAGGAGGCTAGCAACATGGGAGAGAGAGAGAGAGCAAGACAAGGAGGTAGCTCGCGGGACTTTGCTTTATACTTCACTCGTGTGTGAGAGACTTTGTTAATATTTCCAAGACAAATAAAAATAGTCCCATACTCATCTTTACCTCTATTGTCATTGCATGACAAAAGGAAACGATTATCTACTTACAAAACTACTCACGTATAACAACCGCTCGTCCACGAGTCTAATATATGTAAAACTGATCTACAAAACACACTACAAGAAGCTACAAAGTTACTGTAAGACAGCGTCCGGGGTGGCTTTCTCACCGCGTCAGCCCTGCAGGAGGCAGGGCTCTTGGGACTGGGCCCGAAGAAAGCCAGAAGTCAGGCTGTATGCCGTTGGCCCTTGGTTGTCTTTGGGGTCCGGGGGAGGGCCTGGTGGAGGCCCGGCCCGAGGGTCGGCTGGGAGGAGGGTGCCACCGAGGTAGGGCGGTCTGTACCCCGGTCTGGGGCGGCCATCAGGGGAGAACTGCGGCTGCTTGCGTCGAGGGAGGCCCTTCGACCTCAGCAAGCACCTGGGGAGGCTCACTGGCTCTGGGGACTGCAACGTCTGCTGCAGGGGTTGGTCGACAGGGTAGGGCTGTGGCCTCTAGTCCTGGTGGAGCCCGTCAGTGTCTGGGGTGGCCCGGGCTGCAGGGACTGGATTCCGGGCCTTGGGGGTGCCTCGTCTGGTCTGAACTCAGGTGGAGAGCCTGTAAGGGGAGAGACTCCAGCCTTCCAAGGAGAGAGCTGGAAAGAGTGGCACCTTGCTCTAACACCGGGGTGGTGGGGCGAGCCAGAGGTGACTCCTTTCATCAGGCAGCCCCGTCAGGCACTACCTGTGCTCCTACGTGGACCAGGGGTGAGGGAGCACTCCTGTCATAGGGCTAGGGCCTCCTGCCCTGGAGACATCGGGAGGAAGAGGTCGGACATACACTCTCGGCTTTCACCACAGCTCCGACGGAGGTGCCCTCCCTTTGTTGGGTTGGGGTTACCTGTCCCAGGGATGTCAGGAGGAAGAGGTCAGACCTACTCTCTCGACTTTTGACACAGCTCCGACGGAGCGTGCCTTCCTTCCGTGTGGGAAGGTCTTGTGCCTGTAATGTCAAGAGGAAGAGATCGGACATACTCTCTCGGCTTTCGCCACAGCTCCGACAGAGCGTGCCCTCCTTCAGTCTAGGCAGGGGAAGAGCAACCCTAGAGGCTCCTCCTGAGTCCTCAGTTAGGTGTGGAGCCGATCCAGAGGACTCAGCGTCTGAGGGTGTGCCTGGGAACTTGCCATTGCAAGTCCCATCCCAATTCTGGCAAGCATTCCCTCCACTGGAGAGGAGTGTACTTTTTCCGTACACTGCCGGGTGGTCTAGCTGTGAAGAGGAGCTCCGGGTCATGAGGGAGATGCGCCGTGGTTTCCTGGACATCCACCCAGGTAATTCAGCCCCTCTGTTGTCTCCTTGTAGGGTGGGTGTCACCCCCTCACTCTCCTCCTGGGGTGGTGATGTCGGGATCATCCTGCCGTGCTGGTATTTCACTTTTCAATTGGAAATTGATGAAATCATGAATGAGCTTCGGAAGCAGAAGGGAAAAAATGAAGAATTTATAAAGGGAATTGAAATACCCACCCCAACGAGAGATGACGGATAGGGTGGCACAACACCCATCCCAGGGAGGGACCACTGACAGGGTGTCGAAACACCCACCCTAAGGGGAGACCACAGGGAGGCACATGGAGTGCACAAAGGTCACAGGTCAGACAGACCTAAGTCCCCACTACCTAGTGCCCCTCATCCCCTCAACGGAGCCAGCCAGAGGAATGCCGCCCTGGCAGACTACTCTCCAGCCAGACCAGTACTCGCTAGGATTGGGGTGGGACTTGCACCTCTACATTCCCAGGTAGAACTGTGACAACAGACACCATCCGCGTCAGGGAGAAGTCGATCACCATACGCTTCTCTTCTACCACCCCCTGCAGGACAGTGGCGATGGCCACCGTCCGTGCCGGGGAAGGGTCAGCCACCATATGCCCTTCACCTGCAGCCTCCACTGGGAACAGAACTGCTGCAATAACCACCGTCCATGCTGGGGAGAGATCGGCCACTGTCTGTCTCTTGTCTGCTATCCCAGAGAAGCGCAGAACCGCGGCGACGGCCACCGTCCACGCCGGGGAAGTATCGGACACCGTCCATTCTCCATCAGCCACCTCCACAGGGAGCAGGACCGTGGAGACTACCACCGTCCATGCCGGGGAAGGGTCAGCCACCGAACGCCCTTCACCTGCTGTCCCAGGGGTAAGTGGAACCACAGTGACAGCCACCAGACACCATGAACCTCCCCACACACCCCTCCCCCCACTCAGGGAAACCCCCATCCCCCTGTCTCGTTTCCCACCTACCCCGCTACCATAGCCTCCACCGTCACCATTGTTCCCCACCACGAGGCCTGGCTCCCCCGCCAGAAACCATGTAGTGTTCTCCCTGACTCCCCTGGCCGGTGCCACCACTTCCTGCCTTTTGTCCCCCACCTTCTTCTCCCCCCCACCTCACATCAGTCCACGTGGCTAACCTCTCCACTTCGCCCCTCACCCTCCCTAAGGTACTGGTTGTAGGAGAAATGGAGGAGGCCGAGCCCTGTGCCTCCTCCCCCCAGCCACCCATCCTTACCCCCCCTCCCCGACCACCTCTCGCCCCAACAATTGGACGACCTTAACCACAGGGCGTCACTTTCGTGACGCTTGGGAGCAAGGGATCATACCACGGGGCGTCGCTTTTGTAATTCTGTATTATTTTGAATTCACCCGGGCTTCCAAGTGGTGGCTTGTATCATCTATCAGTACTGCCAATGTCCAACACTAGTCAGCACTCCTAATCTCATCTGTACTCCCATCCATTGTTGACAATTTAGCCATTTCTCCCCGTTCTTGACTCCCCTCCCTACCCCCCCTCCATTACCCTATCCTCTTGCCTGCCCGGCCGTGCTATGCTAAGTAAATCTTCCCTGGAATTTTTCACTGATTTCATCCATTGAAATAAGCCCTATGCCCTATTCTTATACCAAATAATATATACAAGAAAGAAATAAGGTAAGTGAGAGTGCCATACACCTGGAATTGGCTAATTATCACCTGACAACACCTCATGTGCACTTGTTCGCTAACTTTCGCTGTTTATTTCCCCTTGAAATATGCCGTATAATCTATTTTCGTAATAAATTACATATAAGGAGGGGAGAAGCCTAAGTGATATTTACATTCACCTGGAACTACCTAATTTATAATGTATTGTCTAGATTTCCTGCCAATCATTTCACTGCTATATATTAGCTGCTGTCAAGAGGCTAACGTTGGCAGTAATGAATTTCCCTAGGTAGGCCACCACCCCGGCCCACCCTTATCAGTTCACTCTCATCTTCCAATGCGGAGCTACGTCTGTTTGCTCTTGCTAACTTCAGGGACTTTTCACCCCCATGCAAAGGGTCCTGTGACCTTTACCCCCTACTAAACCTCGTGTGGAAAGAGGTAAAGGGCTGTGTACCCCCTCCACAATATGTCTACCCCCGATGTATATATGTCCCCCCCCAATGCATACATGCCCCCACTAAAATTGCTGACCTAGCACGCTTTCCCACTCCTGAACGAAGGCTTTATTGCATCAGTTCTTAGCAGGAAGCCCCAAGACGGACAGACTATTTTACTGTGAACTTGTAATAAACTCCTCATCTAGCTGTTGTACACGGAGTTTCTATCACCAAAGTATTGCAAGTTACATTTGGTAGCAGCGGTGTTTCGAACCATCAGATTCTGACCACCTCCTTGGATTTTTAGTGATACCACAAGATATACAACGTCTCGCATTTCCCAGCCTCGCACCTCCTCAGTGCCTCTAGTGGTGTAATCCCTGGCTGTGCTCTCCGAGTGTACAATTTTTCTCACCAGTGCTCACCTCTCAAACAACCCCACCCACACGCCTTGTTCCTGACTGCATGTGTCACCGTTGCCGACCTACGCACCTGTTGCACCTGTTCCCAGCACCTGTTCCGAACTCATCATAACTCCTGCCCCCACGGTGCCACTTATCACTGTCTGCCCACTGCCTGCCCACCACCATTCTCTGCATTTGCAACTCAGCAGCTCTACACCTGCCTTGCACCAACATCTGCCCTCACCACCCACCACCGGCCTCCGCCGCCGCCACATCTGGTCTGCATTACGGAGCCTCCTGAGACCGCCACTCCCTGCTGGTGAATCATCGCGGGGTCTCTTCTCCTCTCTGCCCGGCTGTCTCTCCACCGCCGCCCCGCCCCGCCCCGCCCCGCCCCGCCCCAGCCCAGCTACGCCCAGCCACCCCTGCACGTCATACATCTCAACACTCCCGTCTCTACTGTGTAATTATAGTATATCTTTCCTTTCTATAGAGATTATCCTCGCTTTTCTCTACAGATTGGTTATTGTAAATATTCCATCTCATTTCCATTACTCCATTTTCATCTTCACCTACATTATTTATAATCCATCTCATCCTTTGCCTTTTATTTAATCCATCCATCCCCGCACCTTCATTCATTTTCACACCTACTCGTGTATTCCATTCTCTCATTGTTATATTATACATTTCCACGTACGTATCCATCTTCATCCTTTCATTTTCCATTGCCGCATTAAATGTCATACTTTCCACGTCAACTGCTTAACACCAGCCCTCTCGACCCGGAAACATCACCTGATCATACCCCGTCTGCCGACTCTAACACAATCACACATTTATGAAGTGGCAAAGAGTACCACCGCCCTGTACCTGAGCCTCCCGTTTCCCTTCCCGCAGATTCACTTACTACCCATCCTACACTCGTAAATCCAGATACCTCCTCCTCTACTCCTGCCTCTACACTCCCTTCTTCTTCCTCTACTCCTTCCCCTGTCGTTCCCTCTCCTGCCTCCCTTCATACCCCGTCTTGCTCGCCCTTAACTGCCACTACCTTCTCTCTCTCCCACACCTCTCCTGCTGCCACTTCTGCACTTCCAGCCATGGCCAATCCTCCACAGTCTATCTATCTCGACGATGCCAATCGTCCCAAATTTACCGGCCAGGACCCAACTTCGTCTGTCTATGATTTCCTCAGAGAAGTCGAAACAGAAATACACAATAGACAAATCACCGATGAATCGCTCAAAGTAACCTGCCTCCTAGGTCGCTTGCACCACGGCAAATCGGACATCGGATCCGCGATCCGTGCAGGACATTTCGATAGCATTCGTACCTTTGCTGATTTTCGTACGGAACTCATCAGCCTTTGTTGCCAGCATTCAAATACCGCGTCTCTCATGGGATTCATTAATCTCCTAAACCAACTAGATGAGGACTTGCGCGTCCCAGCGCAATATGCCAAGCTCCGCGAAGCTGCCGCCGCCATGAAAGCAACTAGTAGCGAGATGCTCCAATTACTGGTAGGCACGAAATGGTTAGAAGACAAGAATGGCATTCCAATGCTTTCACTCACCAACTTTGCTGACTTAATTGGTTACCTGAGATTCCTTCACTGGCTTACTCCTAAACAGCGAGAGCTAGCCTTGGAAATCGGTTTCAATCCAGGGGATAAAATTATTCAGGTCACTAAAGCCTTTCATGAAAGAATAGGTTCGAACTACACGCGTCAGGGCACCACCCAACCCTTGGCCTCCTCAGTCTGTCACACCTCCACTACCCCAGACCAATCTCGCTCCCGTCCCACCACAAGCGGCAGACCTGCCACACATCGTTCTCCTACCACAGGCCGTGATCAGTCTAGCACCCGACGGAACAGACAATCTTCGATTCTTTGCTGGCACTGTGGTCATCCTGGACATCGAGCATCCAGTTGCGACCGTACATACAGACGTCCTCACTCCCAAACCAGACAGCGTACGCCTTCCCGCTCACGTCGCCCACACTGCAAATACCACAAATCAAGCACGACTCACACCACTGAGGAATGTCGTTACCTCAACCGCCAACAGTCGGGGGAAGCACCGCGCCCGTATCGGACCAATATCACGTAGAACCAGACACCCAACTCCCCATCCGCCATGTAGGTCCCATAACATCCTCGGGTTTAGTCATTCTCGGAAGCAGTCATGACATACCAACGTCATTCTTCTTGGACACAGGATCTATAGTAAATCTCATCTCCAAAAATTCCTTACAAATTATTCATCGACATCACAACCACGTCAGTTTCCTAGAACCACCAGACATTCGCCTATGTGGTGTCGATGGCTCAGAATTTAAGGTTAAGGGAAGAGCCACCCTTGAAGTCAAACTCCACAGAGATTTGCCCCCTATCCCCATTGAATTTCATGTCACTAATGACTTGAAGTATTCCGCAGATGCCCTTATTGGTTTCTTCACCATGGCACAACACTCCATTGCATTATTACCTGCTTGTGGTAGTATAGACATTTCTGGATTCCCGGTTTACGCTATGGAATGTCCCCGTCCTGTTCTTACGATCAAATCAGTCCTTCAATTACCTCTGTCCCTATCACTACCAAACCGTCCAACCCAGCCCAAACCACCACTATCATCATCTGAGAATACAGAGATCATTCCTTTACTGACTGCGAGCAAGGACATAAATTCCTCAATGTCTCCTGATACATCATCTCAGCCCTCGAACATGGCTCTTACCTCCTCTCCTGACAACACTATCGCTGACTCAGACATGTCTCAGTTACCTACCTCACACAGTCTGAATGATCTTCTCCAACACACAGAGACGAAACGTGCAGTAACGAATACGTGCACAATTTTGTTACCGCATGAGTTCACCAAAGTCTCCGTTTGTGTTGCCGGTGCGAAAGAAGGAGTGGATGTACTAACCCTACCTGAGACATGTTGTGTGAATGGCTTGACTTATGAGTCAGCGTGGTGTAGTCTTAGAGGACAGTTTATGCTACCTGTACTTGCTCAGTGTCACAAATGCTCCACTAAAACTTAAAAGTGGTGTAAAGATTGAAGACTTCCTAGTATACCTAGCGGCCGTAAAGGTGTGCCAGGATTCCTCAATTCCTACTATTCAGACTGATCATAGTACGCAATAGTACATACGCCAATCGGTGTATGTACTATTAACTCTACGGGATCTGCGCCGACATATTCACCCGATATGCTCTCACATCTCACTTGCACAGATTTCCCAGAAAATACGCCTCAACTCCTCGACCTTCTGACCTCGTACAGAAACGTGGTTGCCTTACCCGGTGAACCGATGGGTAGAAGAGACCTTGTCAAACATACGATTGAACTACTACCAGGAACTCAGCCGATTTACATACCAGCGTATCGATTTCCTCACAGCCAGAGAAAGCAGACAGATCAAATGATACAGAACATGTTAGACCAAGACATTATTGAACCCTCCGTCAGTCCATGGAATAGCCCACTTTTCTTAGTACCAAAGAAGGACGGCAACTTTAGACCAGTAGTCGACTATCGTAAGGTCAATTCTGTCACCGTTCCAGACCGTTTCCCGTTACCTGTCCTCACTGATTTGCTAGAATCCCTTGGTGAAAATAACGTAGTCTTTTCATCTTTAGACCTCCTCAGCGGGTACTGGCAGGTCGAAATGGAAGAGTTCTCTCGCCCAGTCACAGCCTTTAGCACCCCTTCCGGACATTTTCAGTTTAAGAGACTCCCTTTTGGTCTGAGAAATGCTCCTTCCGTGTTCATGCGACTTATCCATTCAGTCTTCAGCGGTATGATGGGACACTCTCTTTTTGCTTACCTAGATGATAACATTGTTGTGAGTAAATCCATCCCTGATCATTTTACCAAACTCCAGCAAGTCTTTGAACGCCTCCAGCTCGCAGGCCTGAAAATCAATCTCAGTAAATGTGACTTCCTGTGGAAGAAAATCAAATTCCTAGGCCATGTCGTAGATGCACAAGGCATTCATACTAATGAGGATAAAACTAAGGCGATCATTAACTTCCCAGAACCTACCACTACCGAAGCTGTACGAAGTTTCCTGGGCCTCAGTGGCTATTATCGTCGATTCATACGGGATTATGCAAAGATCGCCGCTCCTCTGACCCACTTACTCAAGCAGAATGTGCCCTTTGTTTGCACTAACGACCAGTCACAGGCCTTCCAAAAGCTAAAGACAGCTCTTGTAAATGCCCCTGTTCTAGCGTTCCCTGATTATACCACACCCTTCCTTCTCTGCACAGACGCCTCAGGCACTGGACTTGGTGCCGTTTTGATGCAACTCGATGAAGCATCAAGGAAGCGCATAATAGCGTATGCTAGTCGCACCCTTACAACCGCTGAACGCTACTACAGTGTCACAGATCTCGAAACGCTAGCGGTAATCTGGTCCTTGAAACATTTCAGAGATATAGTCTATGGTTATCCAGTGCATATCCAAACAGACCACCTTCCACTATGTGATTTGTTCAAGAATTGCAACCTAACAGGTAGGTTAGCTAGATGGTCTGTCATCATCCAGGACTTTAATCCCACTTTTCAGTATGTACCAGGCAAGTTGAATGTAGTCGCAGACGCACTCTCACGTCACGTAGCAGCAGCTATAACATCACTGCAGCCCGAAATAAATGAAAACACTACACTAACGTCAGAAGTTATTCGAAACTTTCAGCACCAAGACCCCATGTGGTCCAAAGTCATTTATTTCCTAGACTCTGGCGATGCCTCGACCTTACCTACTCTGCCAGTATCACTAGATGAGTTCATGCTAGATGATGATCTCTTGTACAGGAAAACACTACTAACAGGCAAAGATATGCCCAATCGCGAAGTACGCCAACTTGTTGTCCCCACTCCCCTGATACCAAAGGTTCTTCATATTGTTCATAATACTCCTCAAGCTTCCCATCCAGGTAAAGACCGATGCTTGCAACAAGCACGTCTCAAATACTATTGGCCAACCATGCGCCGCGATATCAACGCCCACTGTGACTCTTGCCTCTCCTGCCACCGCCACAAAGGATCAACCGGCTTACCAGCACCTCTCTTACAATACCCAATCCCGTCACGACCATGGGAAACTGTCTCAATCGATCTCTTAAAACTACCTCTCACAGAATCTGGTGCTGAGTACTTGTTCGTAGCGGTCAACCACTTCTCCCGCTACTGTGTTCTCGTACCCCTCTCCGACAAGATCGTGAAGAGCGTTGCACGTGCCCTTGTAGATCACGTAATTTGCCCGTTCAGTACCCCTCATACCATTCTTACTGACAACGGTACGGAGTTCAACAATGGCCTTCTCGATGAGATCTGTCGCCTCTTTCATATCAGTAAGTGCAATGTCGTGCCTAACCATCCGGCTTCCAATGGCCTTGTAGAACGCCGCAACCGAAAAATCTTACAGTGCCTCAGACATCTAGGCTCCCATAGTTCGTCCTGGGATGACTGGATTCCCCAAGTGGCATCCTCAATCAATAGCTCCATCAATGCATCCATTGCTGAATCTCCCTTCTTCGTCCTCTTTGGTTTTGACAAGGACCTCCCATACTCTCTCATATCCTCAAAGCCAGAACCCATCTACAACATGGATGATTATGTTAAACTAAAATTGGCCAACTTCCAGACAATCCACCAGTATGTCCAATCCACTTTGGCTTCCTCTCAGGAGGACATGCTGCAGCGCTAACATAAGTCCGCCTCTCCTATCACTATCAATGTAGGCGATCTTGTCTTTGCTCATTCCCATACGCGTTCCTCCAAGTTGGATGACAAATTTACAGGGCCCCACCGCGTCCTCACTCAACAAGGCAACAAATTTCACCTCCAGGACCTGTCCACTAAGGACACCAGATGGGTCCACATCAATGACTTAAAGCGAGCACCCCGTGCCCTCGTGTTGGAGGAGTCACTTACACAACCTCCTGCCCCCTCTTCCCCTCCTCACATCCCTCAGTCTACCTTGTCTCCACCTATCCCTCAGTCTCCTTCCTCTCCACCTCCACCTGCTCATTCATCACCCAATCAATATCGGTCCAAACTGCGCTTTGCCCATCAACCTCTTCACGACCTCCCCCATTAACTCTACCCTGATTTTCTAGGTACGATGTTAGCGATCTCCCTGCTGGCAGTGCTGACCCTCCTGGGGTCTGGGTCAGGTCAGGACAATGGTGGAGTACGTCCCGGGGCCTTGGTTGGCTCGGGAGGCGAGATAATGCTTATTGAAGACGTAGCCTCTTTGTGCCACGATCTTGCGCCCCTGGCCGACGTCGCCATTGCCCTACCTGCCTACGTGCACCAGCTCCGCGGAATCAGGACCCATCTCACGGCCTTCATGGGGACACACAACCTGAATGAGTATCTCTAAAACCTTTTCCTCCCCCTCTCCTGGCAATTACAATACATAAGTAACAGATTCACTGAGCTCAATGACACATTTTCCATTCCGACGCCCGTTGGTCGTTCTCGTGTGAAACGAGGTCTTTTCGACTTCGGCGGTGAGATTCTGAGTAGCTTGTTTGGCGTTGCTACAGCCCGTGACATTTCTGGCTTCAAATGTGATCTCACTCATTTAGCTTCAGCCCTAGAATCACAACGCCGAGTCATTAACATCCAACACACTATGTTACAGAAGCTCCCGACCCATCTCAATGAAGCCACGTCCACTCTAAACAATTTCACCGATATCTTACAATGCCACCTTTCAGATCCCAACGTTATCTCTCAGTTCTTCTACCTCAAACTCTACATGGATAATCTCCAACTGGCCTTTGACTCTCTCCTGTCTCAAGTCTCTACCTTGGTTCGTATCCTGGTCGATGCTATCAATGGACGTGTCTCTGCCGACTTAGTCCCTGTCTTAGCTCTCCGTTCTGTCCTGGAATGGGCTCACTCCACCTTCGGTCTCTCCCCAGTCCTCCCCTACTCCTCCCTTGAATATTATTATCCTGTTCTCGAAACCACTCTTCTCACCACAGACGTCGTCGTCCATATTCCTCTCCGTTCTGCCATAACCTTTAACCTTTTCCACATCATTCCTTTCCCTTTCTGCCTCAACAACTTCTTGTTACAGGTCTCTGTTCCTTCAGAATATTTCCTCCTCTCCCATGATCATCTTTCCGTTGCTTTCCTTTCTTCCACAGACCTCCAGCAATGTTCCTCCCTTACTCCGACCTCTCGTCTCTGTGTTGCCCACCTTTTCGCTATCTTCCCTAGCAGTGCTACACCCTGTGAGTCTGCTTTAGTTCGCAGCCATTCCATCTACTCGGCCTGTTCTTTTGTCCCAGCTCCTGACCTCCCGGTCCACCATGCTCACCTCAACCATGTCTAGTACTTCTTCTTTGCTGTTCCCATCTCTGTCACAATCACGTGTCCTGGTTCTTCAGTTCGATCCGTCCCCGCTAGTGGTCTCTACAAAGCACCTGACTATTGTACCGTCAAATCAGAGTCCGTCATCACTTACGCCACTCGCTATCACCAAGCTGTCCGTAAACACTCCTATGACATCTTTCAACCAATCGACATGCCTTCAACCCTACCATCTGCCAACATTACCAGCAACTCCCCTAACTTGCGCATGCTAACCTTCCTCAATGACAGTGATTTCATTATGGATCAATTTTCTCTGGCCCTCAGCCGTTCATGGGTTCATCCAACAGTTGTGTTTCCCCCTGTGGTTATCGCTTTTATAGGTTTTCTACTCATCATATGTGCAGTGCATTGTTGTGTCAGAAAAATGGAACGTCGACTCCAGGAAATCAGAGTCGCTACAGGCATAGTACGCCCTACACACGACGTAGAAACTCCCCGTATTTAGTGCCCTCACATTCAGTGACTACCAATGCCATCTGACAATTAACCAAACTGTGAACTGAACTCTGCCTACCCGAAAATGATGGTATTTCTTTAATGCATTACTGAGTGACAATGTATCCTACAGAAAATACAAAAAAAAAAAAAAAAATGAACGAAGAACACTAGAACTCTCATATCTACTCCTTGTTTATCATGTATCAAACTATTATTGTGTAAGTCCCATTATGTCTATGTATCCCTTCGACCTTTACTGGACTCGTCCCTATTAATCCTTGTATATCTTCTATGTATATATCCTTCTAATTCCCTCCCCTCAACATGGCCATGTCTCCCCTACTGCCCCTGTATCATACTTATCCCTTGTACAAACCTCCCGGTCCTGCCTTAGTAATATAATCAAACACCTTATCACTCCTGGTGTCAGGAGACACCATCTCAGCTACCCGGGGGAGTGGTGTACCCCCTCCACAATAAGTCTACCCCCGATGTATATATATCCCCCCCCCCAATGCATACATGCCCCCACTAAAATTGCTGACCTAGCACGCTTTCCCACGCCTGAACAAAGGCGTTATTGCATCAGTTCTTAGCAGGCAGCCAAGACGGGCAGACTATTTTACTGTGAGCTTGTAATAAACTCCTCATCCAGCTGTTGCACAAGGAGTTTCTATCACCAAAGTACTGCAAGTTACAGCTGACAATTGATAAAAGAGTGACTACGATCTTTCTACTGAGTAAAACAGTGCAAGTGGAATTGGAAATAATGTGTAAACAGCAAGTGAAAGTAATGAATGTAAATATACGTTGTTACGGAACATAGAGAGATAATGAACACTTCAAGTGAGAATACTAAAATCACGACTGTCCTGCAAAGTTCCAGGTTCAAAACAAAAGAGTTACGTAAAATTACAAGTTAAAGCTTAATGCTCAAACCAACAACTAAACATTCAGGACTCATAAGGATAATGTAATGGCAAAAAACAGGTTAAATATATGGTTAACTGCAATAGCCTCTATTAACACGAAATTAGCAAGAGTAAATTTATCTAAGTCAGCCCTGATAAAATGAGAAAACCGGATAATGCTCAGTTAATGCAAGATATATTATTACAGATACAAAATATTATTAACAATGGCTGACATCAAAAATTCCACATGAATCACCAAAACCTTACCAGGCCCACGAACTAACACCTTATGCTATACAGTACAAGAAAAAATGTAATAACACTTATACTCAAATTATACAGCAGCCAGATGGCTGGAGACTTCATGAGCACTCACAAAAATAATAACAACTGTACAGGGGAGGACAGAGATGTGAACAAAATGAGGAGTAGATCTAAGTGGCAATTAATGCAGAGACTGAGCTCATTATATAGGGGCTGGGAGACTTGATACAACTTGTAAGAAGGATGCGCAAATGAAGCCATAGGGGACAAAGAGTTGACACTCCTGCTCTGAACAACAGAAAGAACGACTTACTCTACTATAAGGGAGGAGAAGGGGGGAGTGAGGTAGAACACGGAAGCTTGGTCACTATGGAAGCCACGAGGCGAATCGTGATCAAACATGCAGCATACTGTACGTTAGAATTATACAAAGGATGATGAAATCATAGGCTTTGTAACACCTCCCCACAAAAAAAAAAAAAAAAAAAAGGAAATTTACAAAGGAAATTTCTTGTTACTCTAAAACAATCTGTCTAAAGTCTAGATAAGCAATCTGCAATAACATTTTCTTTCCCTTTGACATGTTGTATGTCTAATGAATACTCCTGAAGAAGTAGACTCCATCTTGTCAATCTCTGATTTTTATCTTTAAACTTACTAAGGAATTTCAGTGGGTTATGATCGGTATAAATGACTATGGGGTCAAAACCAGAACACAAATAAAATGAAAAATGCTGTAAACCCAAAATCAAGGCCAAAAGCTCTTTCTCAATAGTTGAGTAGTTCTTTTGAGGTGGAGTGAACTTCTTACTGTAATAAGATACAGGGTGATCAATACCCTGATCATCCTCTTGCAGCAAAACAGCCCCAGCTCCCGTATCACTTGCGTCAACAGCCATCTTAAAAGGCTTAGCAAAATTTGGAGTAGCGAGCACTGGCTGACTTAATAGGATAGCTTTAAGTTTGCTGAAAGAGATTCACAGTTATTGGTTCAGACAAATTTAACTCCCTTTTTCAGTAGGTCTGTAAGTGGTGATACAAGAATTGAAAAGTTGAGAACAAATCTCCTGTAATAACCATTCCCAAAAATCTTTGTAGCTCTTTCCTACTTTTAGGTCTGGGAAGATCACTTGTAACCTGAACCTTAGCTCCTGGTGGTGCAACATGTCCATCACCAATTACGTACCCAAGGTACTGAACTTTAGCTTGACCAAACTCACACTTTGATAAATTAGCTACAAGATTAGCCTGAACCAAACGCTCAAGAAATTTACTGACATGGCATAGGTGATTTTTCCAGTTGTCATTGAAGATTAATACATCATCAATATAAACAACACACCCTGCCAAACCCTCTGTTACAACATTCATGAGCTTCTGAAATGTGGCTGGTGCATTCTTCATACCATATGGGATTACAGAACATGCAAAAGACTTTCCTAGTGTTACAAAACATGAGATCTCCCTAGCACGTTCAGTCATAGGTACTTGCCAGTATCCCTTTAACAAATCAAACTTACTTATGTACCTAGCCTTTCCGATCTTGTCTATGCAATCTTCCACGCGAGGGAGAGGGTAAGTGTCTGTTTTGGTTATCTGATTAACACGTCTGTAGTCGATGCAAAGCCGCTGTGACCCACCTGGCTTAGGGACTAGAGTGACAGGAGAACTCCACTCGCTCTGACAGGGCTCAATCATCTTGTGGTCCAACATGTAGCCAAGCTCCTTCTGGATGAGAGGAACTTTCACTGGGTTCACACGGTAAGGAGGCAGTTTAATTGCTTTGCGTCTCCAACATCGACATCATGCATCAACACAGTGGTTCTTCCTGGAGTGTCACGGAAAACTTGCGGGTACTCCTGCAGTAATGCCGAAAACTCCTGCCTTTCCTCGGGAACTAGATGAGAAAGCTTAGTCTGGAGATCATTCATGATATCAGGATTCTTCCCCAAACTATCACTCATGCTCATGCTGCATGGGAGAATTTCACTTGCAGACTTGGGTGGAACAGCTACAGTGCAGACTGGGTTATTTTCATCCCACCTGTGATTTAACTTTAGCATGTTGATGTGACGAAGTTGCTTGTTCTTTCTACAATCTGGTGTGGCGATGACATAGTTGACATCACTGAGTTTCTTCTCCACGAAATAAGGACCACTAAACTTGGCTTGAAGAGGTTGCCCATGCACCGGTAGCAGAATCAAAACCTGATCTTCTGGCTGAAAGTGGCGTAACCTGGACTTCTTATCATACCAAGTCTTCATCTTCTCCTGAGCAGCTCCTAAATTCTCTCTCGCCAGCTGTAAAGCAGTGGACAGCCGTTCTTTGAACTTCATCACATACTCCAACAGTTTGACGTCATCTTCCTCCGACAGCCAGCATTCCTTGAGTAGCTTAAGGGGTCTTCTTACTTCATGGCCAAACAGTAGTTCAAAGGGTGAGAAGCCTAATGATTCATTTGGAGATTCTCTTGCGGCAAATACAACGAATGGAAGACCTTTATCCCAGTCTTTCTGATGTTCCAAACAGTATTTCTTGAGCATCGATTTGAGTGTTTGATGATATCTCTCCAATGCTCCTTGGGTCTGGGGATGGTAAGCTGAAGACGTGATCTGGATGATGCCCAACTCTTTCAAAGACTGCTTGAAAACATTTGACATGAAATTACTTCCCCGGTCTGACTGTACCTCCTTGGGCAGACCAAAGTTGGTGAAGAACCCTAGCATTTCCTTAACCACGTTCTTTGCTGATATATTTCTAAGTGGAATGGCTTCAGGATAACGAGTAGCCATATCAATCAGGGTCAACACATAAGAAAATCCTGAAGAAGTCTTAGGAAGAGGGCCCACAATATCCACCAACACACGGGTGAATGGCGCCTCAAAAGGAGGAATGGGAACTAGAGGTGCAACCTTTTCGGTCTGATTACACTTCCCCACAACTTGACAGGTGTGACAAGACTTACAATACCAGGAAACATCTCTGAAGATATCTGGCCAGTAGATGTGTTTCAAAATGCGTGCCACAGTCTTCCTCACTCCAAGGTGTCCTGCTAAACTGGAATCATGAGCCACTCTAATGATATCCTGCCTACAAACACGAGGGATGACAACTTGATGTACAACCTCCCATTCATAGTCGGCTGATGCTGTTGGGGGTCTCCACTTCCTCATAAGTACTCCTGACTTTATATAATAACAAATAGAAGCACCAGCTGACTCTTCCTCACTGCAAGCAGAGTTAGCTAGACCTTTCAACTCAGGGTAGGCAACCTGCAACTCAACCAACTCTTGACGAGACAAATTATCAACACTACGAGGTACTGCCTCATCTGGTGAGTGGTCCAAATTAGCAAGAAAAGTGTCAGCTAGGATAACATCATCATCATCATCATTATCCTCTAAGTCACCAGTAACTTTAGACTTAGCCCTAGTGACAGCACATGCAGAGAACACATCAGGGATATCACAATCCTGGGTCGCAGTCACTGGTTCACTAGACAACTGAGGAGCTGGACACACTTGACTTCCACCAATATCATTTCCAAGTAAGAAAGTTACACCTGACATTGGGAGTGTCTCAACCAACCCAACCATAACGGAACCATTAACAAAACCCGACTCTAAATTCACTCTGCACAGAGGGACAGAGAAGTAATTATTCCCTACACCTTGTAAGATTACAGTTTCATCAGAGGAATTAACATTAGAGCCTAGAACACTGGTCAGCATAAGGGATTGGCAAGCACTTGTATCACGATATATTTTAACTGATTTCCTGTCATTACTGTCCAGAGGACTGACAAAACCATCAGACAGGAAATTAGCACATGAACTCTTGAGAGTGTCACCCACGTTACTGCTCAAAAGAGGAGCTTCATCATGAGAATTTAATTTACCCCTCAAAGCAGGTTCAATTAACTCAGTTAAAGAATTCTGGGAACTCTTAAGGGTGGACACTAGACCAATTGACTGAATATTTAAAGACTCCTTTTTGTTCACATCACGCTGTCTCCTGAAACATTTCTCCGTAGTTTGACCAAGCTTACTACAATAAGTACATTTACTTTTCTGAAATCTAGAGGTGAAGCTGGTATTTACTTCCTAAGAAACATCATCTTTATTCTCTTTTCTGTTACCTGTACTCTTAGTAGAGGCAACGTACTTACTCTCAGCTTTCCTTTTTTCTTAAGAATATCTCTTGTGAGTGAGAACATATTCATCAGCTAAAATTGCAGCATCAGACAAATTATTTATTCTTCTCTCATCAAGATATAGGCTTACATCTTTATTAATACACCTTTTGAAGTCCTCCAGCAAAATCATCTGCTTAAATTTACCAAAATCAGAATTTACATTCTTAAAATTTAACCACTGCTCTAACAGATCTTCTTTGATTTTTGCATACTCAACATGGGATTGCTTATCTTGCTTATAAGTTGTCCTAAATTTTACTCCATAGGCTTCAGGAACAAGCTTATAGGCCTTAAGAATCAAGCTCTTAACTACATCATAATTATCAGATTGATCCTGAAGCAAAGATGCATAAGTTACTTGAGCTTTACCGGTGAGAACAGTCTGAAGGAGTACTGGCCAATACTTTTTGGGCTGATTAAAACCTGTAGCTACCCTCTCAAACACCTGAAAATACTTTGTTAAATTAGATTCATTAAAAGGAGGGACAAGTTTAACATTTTTAGCCACATCAAAATCATCAGAGCTAGATGATCCAGTTCCACCTTGTTTAATGCGATGCTCATGATCTGCCTGAATCCTAGCAAGTTCAACTTGTGCCTGAAACTCAGCCTCCTTAGCACGAGACTGAAACTCAGCCTCCTTAGAACGTGCCTGAAACTCAGCCTCCTTAGCACGAGCCTCCTGCAGGGCTAGCTGTAACTTAGCTATTTCAATCTGCGTTTGCTCATCTGGAGGAGTTACATTAAACAAGCTTTCATTAATCATGTCAACAATTTGATCTTTAGAATGATGAGAGTGAACAGCAATTCCCAATTGTTGAGCAACAAGCTTAAGTTCATTCTTTGTTCTGTTTTCTACATCACACACTGTTTGCACATTTGACAAAAATTCTTTGGCTTCATCAAGCGTAGTAATAGTAGACATCATGAATAAATCACAGTCACAAAATATCAAGCAATATCCTTATGATAATATCCTGAATATCCTGATCAGAGGTCGCCAAATTTATGTTACGAAACAGACAGAGATAATGAACACTTCAAATGAGAATACTAAAATCACTACTGTCCCGCAAAGTTCCAGGTTCAAAACAAAAGAGGTAAGTTTACAAGTTAAAGTTTAATGCTCAAACTAACAACTAAACATTCGGGACTCATAAGGATAATATAATGGCAAAAAAACAGGTTAAATATATGGTTAACTGCAATAGCCTCTATTAACACGAAATTAGCAAGAGTAAATTTATCTAAGTCAGCCCTGATAAAATGAGAAAACCGGATAATGCTCAGTAAATGCAAGATATATTATTACAGATACAAAATATTATTAACAATGGCTGACATCAAAAATTCCACATGAATCACAAAAACCTTACCAGGCCCACGAACTAACACCTTATGCTATACAGTACAAGAAAAAATGTAGTAACACTTATACTCAAATTATACAGCAGCCAGATGGTTGGAGACTTCATGAGCACTCACAAAAATAATAACAACTGTACAGGGGAGGACAGAGATGTGAACAAAATGAGGAGTAGATCTAAGTGGCAATTAATGCAGAGACTGAGCTCATTATATAGGGGTGTGCAGAGCTTGATACAACTTGTAAGAAGGACGCGCAAATGAAGCCATTGGGGACAAAGAGTTGACACTCCTGCTCTGAACAACAGAAAGAACGACTTACTCTACTATAAGGGAGGAGAAGGGGGGAGTGAGGTAGAACACGGAAGCTTGGTCACTATGGAAGCCACGAGGCGAATCGTGATCAAACATGCAGCATACTGTACGTTAGAATTATACAAAGGATGATGAAATCATAGGCTATGTAACAACGTGAGCAGTGGAAAATAGATTTATAAGTTACTTCAAATGACAGTGCATAACACAGTGTAAATAAAATAGAAATGTAAATAACGTAAATAAAATATAGAACGTAAATAAAAATGTGAATGAGTAGTATTATAAGAATACGAGTATATACCCTAGGAGTAATGAAAATGAAAGTTTCACTCGAGCATGTCTGAATACTATGAGTTATGAGAGTGAAGGTGAAAGTGATATTCACTGTCAATGCTAGTATACAGGACGAGAAAGTGAATGCTACGTATTTTACTGAAAGAAATTGAATCCCTACAGTGACAATAAACTAATACTACTGAAGGAAACTTATGGATAAAGACTGTCGATATATGTAAGTGTTATATAGTAATAGAAATATAAAGTGTGAGGGGTTTTATGAATAATAAATGACAGAATACCAATAGCGAACTAGCGCAAGTGGGAAGGTCATACGCGCTCGTAATTTTCATTGCTTTCACAGTGGTTTTTATTTGGAGTATGGATCCCAAACTATTTGATAATCATAGAGTAGTGTTTATAGTGTTAATATCTGGCTGTGGTAATCATATTACGGGTTGTCGGGAAGTGTAAAGTGGAGACTTCGTTACCCAACTTCAGAGGTCTCCACAAGTCCTACAGTAATCGACGAAGGCTCAACAAACATCCTAGGAGAAAGCTGAAGGTATGTGCCATAAGCATATTTAATTTTAATATTCTAGGACTAATAACTGATTTTTGGCAAATATTTTTTGAGAGTCTGTCGGAGCCCGAATAACCCCGCTGGAGACGCAAAACATTGGGAAACATGCCCGCGGTGTAAAGGTTAAACATCTCCTCCTGGACTTTCAGGACATCTCGTCAGGACCCACAGACATCGGCCACACCACCTTCCTGTCCCACGAGATCCACACGACGGGACCCCCTATCCGCCAACCCTCACGCAGGAGAAATCCAACTCAATGGGCTGAAGAAGACAGCAGGTTCAGGACATACTAGATGCCAGTGTGATATCACCTTCAACCAGCCCATGGTCCTTCCCTGTCGTCCTAGTGAAAAAAAAAAGATTGGACGCTGCTCTTTTGCATAGATTACCACCACCACAATGATGTGATAATCAAAGATGCCACCCCCTTGCCTAGAACTGATGACTCCTTAGACTCCCTCTAATCCTGGTTCTCTACCCTAGACCTCCAGTCAGGATACTGGCAGGTCCCCGTCCACCCCGAGGACCGAGGAAAGACGGCATTCTCCACCACCAATGGGGAGCACTACGAGTCCAACGTGCTCCCCTTTGGCCTCTGTAACGCCCCCGCCACGTTCTCCCGATCGATGGAGTCTGTACTCAGTGGCCTCATTTGGGAGATATGCCTTCCCTACCATGATGACATTGCCATCTTTAGCAAGACCTGGGCTTCCCACCTCCAGCGCCTATGCCAAGTTTTCTCCAGGATACGTCAAGCTGGGCTTAAACTCCACCCACTCAAGTGCATCTTGGCCCAGTGCTCAGTCTCTTTCCTGGGGCACGCTATATCTAGGGAAGGCATAGCCCCCAACCCTGAAAAACTCAGGGCCTTAGCTGAACTCCCCCTGCCCCGAAACGTGCACGACGTCCGCAAATTCATAGGCCTCGTCTCATACCACCGGCGCTTTGTGAAAGGATTTGCAACCATCGCCAAGTCACTACACAATCTCACCAAAATGGGGGAGCCTTTCATATGGACAGAAGATCGTCTTCAGACCTTCCATGCTCTCAAGGACAAGTTAATCACGGCCCCTATAGTGGCGTTCTCCGACTATACTTTCCCCTTCCACTTGTACACCGATGTGTCGCTAGTTGCTAGGTAATAGTGGGAACCCACGTCACCATCATCACGGACCACCAATCCCTATAATGGCTGCACCAGACACCAAAAATGCGCAGATGATCCACTGGAGGGAGACCCTTGAAGAATTTAACTTCGACATCGCACACCAGCCCACCAAACTCCACACTAATGCTGATGGTCTCCCGCCTCCCTGTCAATGCCATCCAGAATGGACCCACTCTCGTGCAACATTGGCAAGCCTGGGATCGCCTCAATTGGATGCCCGCCCAGGTATTCTCAAGACTACAACAGCACAGCAATTTTCTGTACACCCATTCCGACCACATTGCCCTTGACTCTGATGCCGCCCTAGACACTCTCACGTACCTCCACGCCAATAACGGGATCCACCTTGGCATGAAAAAATTACTCCAAGTTTTCAACGACACCTTATGGTCCCCGAACCCCTTCAAACTCGTGCAACAAGTCGTAAAATCCTGCCGAGCATGCGCCCTGGGAAAAGATATCACTAGGATGCCAGGCCCATCCTGCCGCCTTATAGCCAGCAAGCCCTGGCGACCGCTATCCGTGGATGTCGTCAGCCCCCTCCCACCTAAATCAGGCCACAAGTATATAATTACATTTGTGGACACATACTCCAAATTTCTAAATGCATGCCCACCCAAAGAACATCATGCCTTCACTATCGCCGATGCCCTAACTCGCCATGTGTTCCCGTATTTCGACATCCCCCAGGCCCTCCACTCAGGCAATGCTCCAGAATTCACAGGTAAAATCTGGGCCAAGCTATCTGCCCTCTTTGGGTACATCTCCCACTCCTCACTGTACTGGCTCCAAGGAAATGACATCTGTGAACGGAGTCACCACACCCTACTCAACCAAGTGCAGACCAGGATCCAAGCCACACAAAGCGACAAGTGGCCAGCGCACGTCAAAATAGTGCAATGGGTATGAACACCTGCCCCCGCGAGGATGGAATCACACCCCACAAACGGGTATTCAGTGAGGTGCCCCTGCTCTTACCTCTCCGCCACCACCTACAGGCCCCCATTAACCCCACCTCGTCCTATCCCCTTCACCACCTCAAACGAAAGCTCCACCACTTGCAAACCACACAAGACCTAGCCCCCGACACTGCAACTACCAACCACTACATGCCGGGCAACTTCGTCATGGTAGCCACACTACCAGTACCACATAAGCTAGCCCCCCGCTACACAGGCTCCTACGAGATTTTGAACATCCCCAACCCATACCAGGTCATGATCAAGTATCACAACACGACCCACACCTACCGAAACCACTACGTGCATTGCTCTCAGGCACCACCCACACCACCACCCACACCACACCGTCTGCCGACTTCACCCCCACCTCTCCGCCAGATGCTAACAACTTCTACTCCTGCTACCTTTCCCCTTCCTTTTCCTCCCCCAGCACCCCCACCACATCCACCATCCCCACCCCAGACACCTCCCCCCCCTCGTTCACACCTCAGCCACCGATGCCATCCCCTCACCAAGCTCCATCCCCACCCCGCCTCCACCCTCAAGCCCCGCATCCTGCACACACCATCACACACTCCTCCCGCATTCTCACCGCCATCACCCAACCAAGGCCCACATCCACCCTTATACCTGCCCCAGACCCCAATGCTCACCCCCAGCCCCACAGCACTCCTCCATTGCACCCACACCCACTGCCACCTCACACCACCCACACACACACCTGCAACCTCCTCATCCCCACCCATACCTGTACTCACCACCACCCACACCAGATCAGGCTGATTATCCCGCCCCCCAGCCAGATACACCCACACACCCTCCCCACCATAAACCCCTCCCCCTAACACCATTCCCCTCACCCTCGAACCACTCCATTTCCCATGGAATATCACTATTGCCTGCCCACTAAGCTGGTTAACTAGAGATGGCCTCTTAAAAGTAAGGCAGCCTCACCTCTCTCCAGTCTACAGCTGGACACCATCCATTGCACCTCTCCAACCCCGCCACCCAAGATGAGGATAAAACATTTTCTGGACCCCAAACCTAGGGCACAAGCGCCACCTTAAGGACACTGCGCAGCTCCTCCACCTTCTGCGGCGCACACCCCTACCATCCACCCTCACCGTCATCTACTCCCTGTATCAGCAGCCCAACCAGCAAACACTCCACTGGACGACCCTCCTACACCACCTCACGCCCTCACACCGCACCCCCACCGTCGACTGTTACCAACTCCATTACGGGGACGTGACTTCCACCCCTGTGACGATGGTGAAATACCTGCGCAACAGGCTGAGCCCGACACCATCCCAGGAGGAAGGTACGGGGAGGTGACCCCCATCCCACAAGATGATGGAGAGGCTGTTTCACCTCGTGAGCCTTCCAGGCAGGAATGATGTATCTCTCCTGTGACCCAACTCCCCTCTTCCCCACAGCCAGACTACCGGGCAGTGTGCAGTTTGAGTGCACTAGACTCCAGTGGAGGAAGCACTCACCGGAATTGGGGTGGGACTTACAACCCTCAAGTCCCAAGCAAGCCCTCGGATGCCGTGTCCACCAGATCGGCCTTCACAAGAGGAGAGGACTCCACTGGAGCCTCAAGTCTTGCTTTACCCCAGGGGAGCATCGGCTCAGTAGCATCCACCGGATCTACTGTGGATGGAGTAACCTATGGTTCTCCATCCTCTGCCACCCACCTTCGGGAGCCAGCATGTTGGCACATCTCACAGACGACCTTCGCTGGTACTTCCCAGGAGGGAGGCGCACCCAGGGGTAGACTCCACCGGAGTTACCTACACGAGACAGACCACTGGTCATCTCCCAAGCTGCTCCAGCCATGATGGCCAGAGGACAGACTCCATCGGAGGTGCAGCCTAGGCCAGGAGAGCCCACCGGGCCTCTCCCTCCCGTCATCCTCGGGACAGGTGCCCCAGTTCCGATAGCAGAAGGACAGACCCCACCGGAGCTGCAGCAGTAGCTAGGAGTGCCCACCAGGCCTCCATTTCCCACTGTCGTCAGGTTCAGCAGCATCTGAAGGAACGCTCTCTGGTCCTCCTTCCACCTCTGTCCCGAGTAGGAACTCAGGCAGTGCCCACTGGGTCTGTCTGGCTGAAGGAGCACCCATCGGGTCTCCCTCTTGCGCCCCAGTCCGGAGTTCTGGCATGATCTGTGAAGTCCATCAAGTTGGGGAGCAGGCCACTGGTCGCTCCCCCTCCGTGACCCCTGGAGTTCCTACTGAGGGCGATGCCTCTTGCTCAGCTTGCCCTTCCTGGGGCAGAACGAGGCACCCCTCTCCCCGCCCCACTCCCTGGGAGAGTGGGAACTGCTCCCCTGGAGATACCCTGCCAGAGACCAGCCAGGGTGAGATGATCCTGAGGCCAGGTGTCCTGTCGCTGCGTTCCCCCCTCACCACCCACGGGCACTGCTGGACTCCCCCAGAGCGAGAGGCCACAGTCCACCCCTGACAGCCTCCTCCCCCAGGCGAGGCTGCAGTCCCCAGAGCAGACAGAGCACCTCTGATGCCCACCATAGCCGCCAGACCTCTCCTGGCATAGGTGGCCACAGCCAGCCCCTGACGGCTGCCCATGCTGGATGGGACCACGGCCCCACTAGGACGCCGCCCTCCCCGCAGCCAACCCTTGGCCTGGGCCTACCCAGGTCCACCCCTAGGACTCTGACCACGACAAAGGGCCAGCACCGTGCTGCGCACCTCCTGACCCTAGTCCAAAGGGCCCCACGTCACCCAGGACCCCTACGGAAAGAGAGCTGTCCACCACACTGCCCACCAGCTCCCATAGGACCTGTGGCTACCTCACAGACGATCTACACCAGGAATACACTTCTGACGGCCTGCCCCTGATGCCTGGCCTTTACCTGTGGTTACCGGTGTAGGGTCCTCCTTCCCGGCGTGCCCTAGCGTCCCTCTCCGCCCGCCCCTTGAGTAGAAAGACCCTGATGTTGTTAGTTGTCCCCCAGTGACATAAAGACACGATCCCCAGTGAACCAGCCCCCCCCCCCAGTGTCCCCAGTGCCACCCTTCCCCCCCACCTTCCCCCTTGCAAAATCAGTGAACTTACTGTCACAGGGGAAACCCACATACAGGGTGTGAGGCGAGAGGCCCCGGGCTGTCCCCGAGTGTGAACCCCCCCCCCCAGTGCAGTACACGACAGACTCTCAGTATCTGTGCCATGCCCCCCTGTCCCCGTAATTGTCGTTTGTCCCCCCCCCATAGACCAGTTTCATTCTGTGTACGCCAAGTACACATACGTAAGGTATACGCACTGTGGCTGACCCATGTAGAGATACGCTGTAACAATAGCTCCCCTCTGTCCCTGTCATGCGAGTAGACAAAAAGTGATATATTCTTCCGTTCTCTGTCACGTGCCCGTAATATTAGGTAGCTGGGATATCGCCCATGTCACACTGATGTGTATAACCAGCATAAGGTGCCCTCTATGTCACGCAAACTTGTATGGGAAGGAGGATATACTTCCATATATGTCACGCTCTGTATGTACTGAAATAGACTGTATTGTGAATGTTATACACACAGGAACAGAGCACACCTGGTATATTCTATGAGATGTATGTGTGCTACTGTGTGGGAGTTGTCCTGTATAAGTAGAGACATCACTGCGTTTTGGTCAAACTATCTATGAACTACTGTAGGACGAGATATTTAGTGTAGAATATAGTCTTCTGTGTCATATTAATATTTAATATCATTTAGGTTTGGTCATGGACTGTAGTGTGTAATTGGTTATTGTTAATATATAAGTGTGCCTTTGACTAGTCGTGTTTGGACTTCCCTTCCTTGTCCGTACACTCTGACCCGGTCGAGAACAAAGAACCCAAGGCTGCACTGTACCTGGACCAGAGAAATCGGGGCTCAGACTATGCTGCATAACACGTCCCTTGCTTGTCTCATCCATCCAGAGGCTGAGCGGGAGTCCCTTCTCATTCCCTGGCAGAGTTGCAGCAGGAGGACATTTGGAGTGGTCCCATCGTGAGTCTAGGGATCTGCTCCCTACAGCCAGCACCCCTACGTCGCCCCTGACTGTCGGACTCCCTAAAGAAGGGACGCCACAGGCAGCCCCTGATGGTGGCTTGACCCAAGTGAGACCACAGCCCTCAGTCACCCAGGGGCGTCCCCAGGACTCTGGGACATGACCTCCCCAGCCCCACTGACAAACAGTCCTCCTCCAGGAGCGGGCGCAGAGAAGCACGCCTGTTTGCCCTGTTCGACTCCAATCCTGAACGCCGACCTACTCACCGAGGCCTCACCAGGGAAAGGCCTCCCTCTACACAGCCCAACAGCCCGTCTCAGATGACCTGGCCCCTAGCAGTGGTTACTTGCCTCCTGAGGGAAAACACGCCTGACGGGACCCCTTCCACACCTGGACGACACTTGTAGCAACCCAGTCCCCAGCAGCCCAACCGGAGTCCTCTTGCCTTATATTGTGTGTTCAGTCTGTACAGTGTATTGTGTTAAGCATTGTGTTGTCATTTTTTCAATATATGTGTAAGGTTGTTTGACCTGAGTTTTTATGTCCTATTCCTCTAGTTGCATGCTCTAGACCCGGTCTTGAAGGGAACCCCAAACCAGTCGCTCGTGTCCAGAGAACAAGAAGTTGGGCTCTGAACATGTAGCATAATGTTGGTGGCTGGCGGTGGTCCTTGATCTGGTCAGAGAGCAACGAGGAATGAAAGGGAAAGTTTAACAAAATGGCGGCCAAACCACACGTATAAATGTCAAAGTTCGACCGCGAACAATGCGACATAAACACATACATGTCCATGATTAAGCCATTGCTAGACACTGGATTTGACCACGACAGGGAGAAAATAGCAGTCACCCTACCACACCTGGGCAAAGTGGTGTCAAGTATCGCCACCAAGATCGTCCTGGAGCTAACATGGGAGCAATTCACGTAAATCATGATCCAGGCAGTCACACCATCCTTAGAAAAAGTTGTAGCCTTATCCCAGCTCAACACCCTCACCTAAGATGGCAGCCTGGATGACACACTCATCCCAGCCAGGTGACTCATCACCACCGCTTACCTGGAGACCTACACAGCCGCCCAGGAACAACATATCTTCAGTTCCGTGTTGAGGATCCTCACCAGCACCATAAGAGAACATTTCATAATGTATGAGCTGATGGGAGACCTCGACAGACGTCCAACTGGTTAGACGCATTCTAGCTGCCTGCTCCACCCCACAATACATTGGCGCAGTCAGCAAATTCCTAACACAGAGGACACCACATCCCGAACCACGGATGTTCCCCACCCCCCCCAAGCCCCTCAACAACACCCACTACTGTATACCCAGGGCACATCCTACCGAAAGACGCCCTGCCCCTAAGGAAAATACTAACGTCATTTCCATCAACCCATGGGAATTCTCCGCCTGCAGCACAGATGCCCTACCCACGACATACATGAACAGTTAAAAGTTGCCCGGCACAGGTCAACCACCCAAAGGCGCCACAAAGTCTCCTTCTTAGACGACAAGGGCACTGATGACGAAGCCTCATCCGCCGACTACGCCAACCCCGAGGAAGTGGAGGCCGAAGAAGATGCCCCATAACAGCTGGACTTTTAGGACCACCCTTGCACCTCCCCATGGTGGCAGGGGCCACCGCGCAAAAATATCGCCCCCCAGTCTACGACAAGATGAGACTGAATGAGGAAATAGCAAGGCTACTGGTCAACACAGGAGCGGCCAGATCCTGCCTCTGCAGCCACATCTACTCCTGCCACGTCTCAGTTTTTGGCCTGCTTCTCCCACCTCAGCTCAACTCATAGATGCAGGGGATGGCCCCCTGCCGATATGCGGGGTAACCCAGGCCCTGCATGCTGATAACTACCAGCAAGTATCCACCCAATGCAAATTCATCACTGTTGACTCGACCTGCTGTGCCTATGATGGCTACTTAGGGCTGGACCTCCTGCAGAAGTTACATACCAACATTGACTGTCATAAGCGACGTTTCCACTTCCAGAAACCTCCGGACCCCCCCTCCCAGCCACTCAGCACGTGTACACCCTCAACTTCTCCCTCACCCTGCCACCTCCCCTCCGCCATGTCCTCTACCCTGCCCCCCTACCCCCTCACTCCTCCACACACCACCTTCCCGGCAACCTTTGCTTCCGCCCTTACCATCCCCCTTCAGCATGAGGCCTCGCTTCACCTGAACAGGCCCACCGGAACAAATGCCTGGCCCATCAGGAACATCACTGCCCACAAACATGGCAACTGCTGGCCGTGGACATAATCATCCCCCTACCCCCTAAAGTACATCATTACCTTCGTGGACACTTACTTGAAATTCCTCATCGCCTGCCCTGGCAAAGAACACCATGCTGTGGCCATGGCCAATGCCCTCGTCTGCCATGTCTTCTCCTACTTTGGCATCCCCCAAGCCCTTCACTCAGACAGTGCCCCAGAATTTACCAGCAAAATATGGAAGGAACTCACCTCCATCTTTGCCTACCAAATTTCCCACTCCTCTCCCTACTGGCCCCAAGGGAACGGGATATGCGAGAGAAGCCATCGCACCCACCTCAACCACGTGTGGGCTAGGATAGAAGAGACAAGAAATGGGGACTGGCCAGAGCACATAAAAATTGTACAGTGGGGGATAAACACCTGCCCTCGAGAAGACGGCATCACTTCCCACGAGCGAGTATTTGGAGAAACCCTCCTCCTCCTACCCCTCCGACACCAACTTCAGCCCCCCCTCCACGTCCCCCACGTCCGACCCCATTCATCACCAAAAGAGCTGACTGCATCACGTGCAAAAACACCAAGACGTACAACCTCACATCACCCCATCCAATCCTTACAAGCCAGGGGACTCAGTTGTAGTAGCACAATTACCAGTCCCAAACAAGATCTCACCACGGTTCATAGGACCCTACACCATTATCAACATCCTCAACCCCTACCAAGTATCCATCCAGTATCATAACACCTGGCGTACCTACCGCAACCACCACATGCAGCTATTCCGCCCCCCACCCAACACCTCCCAACCAGGCCACACTCACTCCCCCACCCACCACGCCACTCCACCACACCCGCCACCCCCAACCACACATCTGACTCATATGCCTGCTACATCACGGCCTCTCACTCGTCACCCTCACACACACCCCCTTCCACAATCACATCCCCCACCTCACCCTCCACCCACTCCACACCCTCCCTAATGACCCCCGCTGCACCCTTGACGACCTCACATCACACCTCACCTCTCACCACCACATCACCACTGCAGGACACAAAGAACCCATCACCCAACCAGGAGATCCCCCACCCACCCCTGGCCACCCCGCCACGTCACTGACGCTGCACACCACCTACCGACACCCCTACACCAACACATTCTTCTCCCCCAAACACCCCTCATTTACAACCACAGCCTACGCCAGACCACACACCAGCTCATCCCCCACCACTGCCACGACTCTACCCCCTAACACCCAAAATCCATCACCCAAACAAACAACTCCCCACCCACGTCTGGCCACTTCACCATGTGACCTCTGCTCCTCGCCACCTACACCTGTCCTCACCACCATCACAACCAGATCTGGCCGGCTCTCCCACCCACCAGCTAGGTATGCAGCCACACCCTCACCCACACCCCCAACACCACCAAAACCACCCACCTCCACCTCCCTCACATGCAACACATCCCTCATAACACTAAGGATACATCAGGCACAGTGGACACTTCCAGTGGCCAAGCCCACCAGGAAGGGGATTTGCACCTGCCCTCGGCGATCCCATAAAACCCAGGTCACCTCACCCGTCTCCAGCATTCAGCCAGAAATGAAGATATGTCGAGTGACCTGGACCCCTGCCCAGAGGAACACCAATGCATCTAGGGGGCACCTCACCTCCTCTGCCTCCTAAAGACTCCACAGACCTCCACCCTCCACATAATCCATGTACCACACCAGGAACCAAACTTGCCCACCCACTACTGGACAGCCCTCTTTCCCCACCTCACGCTGACCTACCGGACCACCACCTCAGACACCTACCACCTCCAGCCATGGAGACATGACTTTATCCCCCACGACAGTGGTGAAATACCCACCCCAACGGGAGACCACAAACAGGGCGGCGCAACACCCATCCCAAGGAGGGACCACGGACAGGGTGTCAAAACACCCACCCCAAGGGGAGACCACAGGGAGGCACATAGAGTGCACAAAGGGCCCAGGCCAGATGGGCCTATGTCCCCCACCACCTTGCGCCCCTCTTCCCCTCAATGGAGCCAGCCAGAGGAATGCTGCCCCAGCAGACTACTCTCCTGCCAGACTAGCACTCGCCAGGATCGGGGTGGGACTTGTATCTCTGCAGTCCCAGGTAGAACCGCGACAATGGCCACCGTCTGCATCAGGGAGAAGTCGGCCACAGTACACTTCTCTTCTACCACCCTCTGCAGGACCATGGCGATGGCCACCGTCTGTGCTGAGGAAGGGTCAGCCACCGTATGCCCTTAACCTGTAGTCTCTGCTGGGAGCAGAACCGCGGCGATGGCCACTGTCCGTGCCGGGGAGAGATTGGCCACAGTCCGTCTCTTGTATGCTATCCCAGAGAAGGGTAGAACCGTGGCAAAGGCCACCGTCCACACCAGGGAAGGATTGGCCACCGTCCATCCTTCATCTGCCACCTCTGCAGGGAGCAGGACCATGGCGACAGCCACCATCCATGCCGGGGAAGGATCAGCCACCATCCACTCTTCACCTGCTGTCCCAGGGGTAAGCAGAACCGCAGCAATGGCCACTGTCCATGCTGGAGAGGGATCGGCCACTGTCTGTCCCTCGTCTTCTACCCCTGTGATGCCTCTCACGGAGGACATCCCTTGCTTGCCTCACCCAACCAGAGGCCGAGTGGAACACCCTTCTCACTCTCCCCACAGAGCCAGCCCCCCA
This sequence comes from Coenobita brevimanus, assembly GCF_032717465.1. Lineage (NCBI taxonomy): Eukaryota > Metazoa > Arthropoda > Malacostraca > Decapoda > Coenobitidae > Coenobita > Coenobita brevimanus. The sequence goes on from NC_137018.1 coordinate 22,021,737, forward strand.
GCGGAGTTGCAGCTGGAGGAGATATGGAGTGGCTCCATTGTGAGTCTGGGGATCCACTCCCTACAGCCAGCGCCCCTACGCTGTCCCTCGCTGTCGTACTCCCAAATGAAGGGACGCCGCAGGCAGCCCCTGATGGCGGCTCGACCTGAGCGAGACCACAGCCCTCAGTCACCCAGGGGTGCCCCCAAGACTCCAGGGTGTGACCTCCCCAGCCCCACCAACAAGCAGTCCTCCTCCAGGAGCGGGCACAGAGAAGTGTGCCTGCTCGCCCCGTCCGGCCCCAGTCCCGAGGGCCGATCTACTCACCAAGGCCCCACCAGAGAAAGGCCTCCTTCTACACCACCCAGCAGCCCACCTCGGACGACCCAGCCCCTAGCGGTGGTCCCGTGCTTCCTGAGGGAAAGCACGCCTGACTGGAGCCCCCCCACACCTGGATGACACCTGTAGCAGCCCAGTCCCCAGTAGTCCAACCTGAGTCCTTCTCTCTTATATTGTGTGTTTAGCCTGTACTGTGTATTGTATTAAGCACTGTGTTGTCATTATAACAATATACGTGTAAGGTTGGTTGCCCCGAGTTTTTATGCCCTGTTCCTCTAGTTGCATGCTTTAGACCTGGTCTTGAAGGAAAACCCAGATCAGTCGCTCGTGTCCAGGGAACAAGAAGTTGGGCTCTGAACACGTAGCATAACAGAAATAAACAGAAAAGCCACAAACTAGATAACTATCAGCTGAGCTATATTCACTGAGAACGAAGGCTAGTGAAATGTGATGTACAGTTGGAGAAATTTCCGCGTGGGACACCGCGAAGAAGGCAGCAGGAGCAGCAAATAATTTGATCTGGTAACAGTGTTCGGGGTGGAGGGGTGGGACGTGCGGGGTACTGAGGGATTGGGGGTTAAAGGAGGGGTGGGACGTGCAAGGTAGTGTGGGGGTTGGGGTGGTAGTGGGGGAGGGTAGCTGTGTGGTGGGAGGGATGGGACGTGAGGCATGAGGGGATAGTGTGTTGGGAGGGATGGGAGTGGGGATAGCGGAATGTTGGGGAGAGGCTTAGTAGCCATTTAATGTCGTAACATAATTTGCCTAGATTTTAAATGAATGTGTTTTTATGTTTGGGGAACACACGAAGTAGCAACAAGCTGTAAAGTGATGGTTCATGACATGATGAATAATGGTCAGGTCAGTGATCATGCAAGGCTGATATAAACACACAGACATCACCAACACGTAACCTTATATAATGACTCGCCCCTCATCGGTATCTATAACATCCCTATTGTAACACATAGACTAATATCAGACGTTTACCGCAGATACGTCTCAGAAAAGTGGCACATACATTCTTAATTGTAATGTAGATATAAACTATGATAATATTCCTTTTCTTCGTTGTTTCAATCAACCATTAGCATTTTTTACCCCCAAAGGCATTTAAGTTTGTCAAATTTTTAGACAAATGCATCTTTGTTAGCTGTCAATGTGAATTTTATATGTTTCCTAAATCGTAAGCACAGGCTGGCTGCTTGTCACAAACTAATTTAAGCAATAACCAGACCTAGACCTTTTCAGATCAATCAGTAGCGTCTGCGTGTGTGTGTGTTGTGCAGTGTATAATACTGGGTCTCTCTCTGTCTAACTCTCTCAGTTTATCTCACAGAGACTCATAAGCAGGCTTAGGATAATCATGCATGTGCATATGTGCATATGCAAATGCATATCCTAGCCATTTATAAGCGTAAGTTCCTAGAACACCTAACGTGTAGCGGGGTCCTCTTTCGAGACCGGGGCTTAGGACAAATAAGAGAGAGGCAGGACACAAAAACTCCAGGCAATAACCTTTACACGTGTTTTACTTAGTCAGACAAGGGACGACAGCAGATGTTACAACACAATATTTGGTCAATTACAAACACTTATAACTAGATAATCAGTATCTCGCAGAATACTATGGTAGTAGGCTCTCGAAATAACACTCGAGGCGTAGTGTACAGAATTACTACAGTCCAGGGTCTCTGTGCACGTGGAGGAGTCAGCGATGAGGCTCACTAGGGGAGGGTGTGAGGCACTGGGGTCTAATTGTATTTATGGTAGTATGGGGCGGAGGTTATTGATAGCGTGTTCAATTTATTATTTTCTAAGAGCAAGGGACATTTGGGTAAATTGCTAATACGAACTCCACGGCTTGGGTGTTTTAGCGATTATAATACGAGAGGTGTCACACATAAGTCTTATTCACTATCATTTGGATTCTACATGGGTTATTCATTATTCCGCCCTGTCATATATTAGACCATTATTCCAACTTCACATAAACACTCGGCCTGGTGCTAGGAATGCACTCTATTGCCTCGTCACTGTTACACTGTACTCAGGGCGCAATCACAGTCTCATAAGTCACTGGACGGCGGGTGCGGAGGGGAGACACGCCGGCGACAGTTCTGCCGGAACAGGGGCACCGCCAGGGAAGGTCGTGTCGAGAGGGCACGGGACGACACACAGGGGCATCTTCTCTCGTCCGGGGCTGGGGTGGCGAAGGGGCCCGTGCTTTCCAGGCTAGGAACAGGAGTATGGCCCTCAGGACTGGGGCCGAACAATTCTCTGAACCTCTCGGTCAGGTCTCGGCCGAAGGTAGAGGTCCTCCGCCGTCGGGGTGTAGGGAGGTACCACCCGGGCGTTCCAGGGAGGGCCTGGAGTTCCCAAGGGCTGCGGCCCCCAGAGCCAGGCGGCACCGTCAGGGAAGGGCTGCGTCACCAGTCTGCATCAGGGTCCCTCAGGTGGGTTTTCTCCAGGGCCAGGCATTGAGAGCAGAGGCCAGGGGAGGCGATAGGGCCTCTTCAGTACTCTGCTATGTCCAATGCATAGGGGGTCAGGATACTCGTCTCACGCTGGGGTGGCGGGGCTGCTTTCTGCTGCTTCCGGCTGTGGGGCCCAGCTACTTGCTGTGGCTTCCCAGGGGCGCGACCATAAGGCGCCGAGGCCTGGCTACTGGCCGTGGCCTGAGAGGGGCAATAGTCACCAGTGCACCTCAGGACACCTTCGGAGCAGCTACCGGCTGTCTGACGAAGGCAGGAGCAGCTACAGGCCAACTCCTGCAGGAAGGGTGTGGAGCAGCTACAGGCCGACTCGAGGGCAAAACCTTCAGAGCAGCTACCGGCCATCTGATGAAGGCAGGAGCGACTACAGGCCGTCTCCTTCAGCTGGTACAAGGAGCGGCTACAGGCCGAATCAGGGGCAACACCTTCGGAGCGGCTACCGGCCATCTGACGAAGGTGGATGCGGTTACAGGCCAACTCCTGCAGGAGGAGTGTGGAGCAGCTACAGGCTGACTCAGGGGCAACGCCTTTGGAGCGGCTACAGGCCGACTCCTGTAGGAGGGGGTTGGAGTGGCTACAGGCCGACTCAGGGGCAAAGCCTTCGGAGTGGCTACCGGCCATCTGATGAAGGTGGGAGCACTTACAGGCCAACTCCCTCAGGAGGGGGTGTGGAGCATTCATAGGCCGTCTCCGGAATGACAGCTTCTGAAGAAGGTGGGAGTGACTACAGGCCATCTGTTTACCCTCAGGTCGGCTACTGGCCGATTCCTTAGTGAGGGGCGGGTGGCTACCGGCCGTCCCAAGAGAGAAGACACCTTCAGAGAGGCTACTGGCACACTCCTGTAGAAGGTGGGAGTGGCTACAGGCCAACTCCTTAGGGGTGCTGGTCGGAGCTGGACAGACAGCTCCACCCCGAGATGGGTTGGTGGAACCTCGCCCGGAAGGTAGTGCAGGATTCCTGCCATGACGACGGCGGGAGGGCTCCGAGTCATAGGGGCGTACGGCCCGGACTGACTTGCGCCGTTGTCGCGCCGAGTCTCGGTGTGCTGCTGCTGCTCCTCCGTGGGGTCCTTGTGGGGGTGTCTGGGAGTTTCCGAGGGCACTATGGTGAATCCCTGGTGGAGGTGATTGGACGCTATGCTATATTTCAGTGTATATTCCTACTTTTTTGTTTATTTATATGGCATATTCTTTGAAATTTCTGGGGTATTATAATAACTTCTTCAACCTGTAATAATATTTAAAGTCATAATATCCATCAGATCATAATGAATTATATAATGCTTAATTGGCTGTGGTTGGGAAGCCCGTGACTTGATGGTCAGCAGACAGCAGCTGAATGAGATGGATTCGTGTATCACCACTTGACTCACCAGAGTCTGAGACGCATGTATCACCTGTGACTAATATATATATATATATATATATATATATATATATATATATATATATATATATATATATATATATATATATATATTTTGCTTTGAACACTTTTAAATATACTGCTATAAGCTTGAGAAAGGAACAAATGCCGATAGAGTATTTGTTACTTAAACAATTAATGTATTTGCGGTTCTTAAGCAAGAAAACGCCTTTATTATTATTTTTTCTTTAAAATAATTGTACCGTGTTGCTATATAAATGATTATGTCAGCATTATGTTCTTTGATTCTTCATTAAAAGGCTCGACTCAGTGATATCATCTCTGGGAAGGTAATTTTTAGAGAAATTTACTGAAAAATAAGTTATATTGTTAAATTTTCTTCGCCGCATTGTTGCATCTTTATCTCTTTTCTATCGCTACTTCAATGGTCACTGCTTCTCTGAACTGTCTCCTAGCATCCCTCCATCTCTACGACGGGCACGTAGCACCCGTCTAGCTACAAACTCTCATCCCTTTTCTGTCCATCTCTCTAATGCAGGAGTTAACCGTTACTCTCAGTCCTTCGTTTATGCAACAGGTCAGCTCTGGAACTGTCTCCCTCTGTCTGTATTTCCTACTTCCTATGATCTCAGTCTTTCAAACACAGTGTGTCCAGGCATCTCGAAATGAACGGATCTTGAATTGGTCTTTTTTTTTTTTTTTTTCTTGGAAGGACGGTTTGCGGGCTCCTGGCCTTTGGTTCCTTCTTCCTTGCATAAAAAAAAAAAGAAGAAGTTCAGGTTAGGAACTTATTACTTAGTATCCATGCTTTTTTGTTTCAGTGCATATTTTCTCTGTTATTACTGCACATTTGCATACATGTTTAGTCATTTTAAGTGCATAATTATCCTAGGCCTACTCATATGATATGATGTAATACATTACATCTAAAACAATTGCGCCCATTAGTAGTTATATACTATATATATATATATATATCATCTCATCAGCCGTTTGAGTGTTCACTGCAGGACCGGCCTATCCCAACCGAAGTGGGGACGATACAGCCAATGTATTTCTACCTAGAGATTATATGTTGGGAGAGAAGTGCTTGTAAGTGTGATTGTAGTGTTGGAGTGGCTTTGGATGTGTGTGTAGTCTGTGAACCAAGTGTAATCAGCCCGCGCAAGCCGATTGGGTGCAAGCATATTTTACAGTATGCGACACTGGTTCAACCACAGCACCCCTTGTGTCCGCCAATATATACGTGGCCAGAAGAACGCTCCTAAAGTTTATTACCCTGGTGGGGCGCGAACCCTCGTTCTTCAGTGTACGAAAACACACACTTTACCACTGTACCACAGAGGCTCTATATATATATATATATATATATATATATATATATATATATATATATATATATATATATATATATATATATATATATATATATATATATATATATATATATATGTGGCACAGTGGTAGAGTGTGCGTTTTGCAAGCTGGTGAGCGCGGGTTCGTCTCCCGCCAGATTGTAAAAACTTTGGGAAGCGTTCACCAAGACACTTGCTACTTTGGCGTACACAAGGGGTGCTGTGGTTGAACCAGTGTCGCATACTAGAATGCTTGCACCCAATCGGCTTAAGGCGGGCCGATTACACTTGGTTCACAGACTACATACGCATCCAAAGCCACTACAACATTACAATCACATTCACAAGCACATCTCACCCTACATACAGCCCCTACCAGACAGCCTAAGCCACTGGGTAGAGATATATTGGCTGTATCGTCCCTGCTTCGGTAAGGATAGGCCGGTCCTGCAGTGGACCTCAACGGCTGATGATGATGTTGATATATATATATATATATAGAGATATATATATATATATATATATATATATATATATATATATATATATGCATGTATTGATAAATAGACAGATATATAGATATCTATATCTATCTATCTATCTATATATATATATATATATATATATATATATAAATATATATATATATATATATATATATATATATATATATATTCTTACATAGCCTATGATTTCATCATTCTTTGTATAATTCTAAGGTGCAGTGTGCTGCATGTTTGATCATGATTCGCCTCGTGGCTTCCACAGTGACCAGGCTTCCGTGTTCTACCTCACTCCCCCCTTCTCCCCCTTATAGTAGAGTAAGTCGTTCTTTCTGTTGTTCAGAGCAGGAGTGTCAACTCTTCGTCATCTGTGCCCTAATTTGCGCGTCCTTCTTGCAAGTTGAATCAAGCTCTTCCTGCCCCTATATAATGAGCTCAGTCTCTGCATTAATTGCCACTTAGATCTACTCCTCATTTGATTCACATCTCTGTCCTCCCCTGTATAGTGTATTATCTTTGTGAGTGCTCAGGAAGTCTCCAACCATCTAGCTGCTGTATAATTTGAGTATGGGTGTTGTTGCCATTTTTCTTGTACTGTGTGGCCTGGGGTGTTGGTTCGTGGGCCTGGTGGGGTTTTTGTGATTCATGTGGAGTTTTTGGTGTCAGCCATTATTATTAATATTCTGTATCTGTAATAATATATCTTGCATTAACTGAGCATCATCCGGTTTTCTCATTTATCAGGGCTGACTTAGATAAATTTGCTCTTGCTAAATTCATGTTAATAGAGGCTATTGCAGTTAACCATATATGTAATCTGTTTTGCCATTACATTATCCTTATGAGTCCTGAATGTTTAGTTGTTAGTTTGAGCATTAAACTTTAAGTTGTAATTTTACCTAAGTCTCTTGTTTTGAACCTGGAACTTTGCGGGACAGTAGTGATTTTAGTATTCTCACTTGAAGTGTTCATTATCTCTCTCTGTTCCTTAACATAAATTTGGCGACCTCTTATCAGGATATTCAGGATATTATCATAAGGATATTGCTTGATATTTTGTGACTGTGATTTATTCATGATGTCTACTATTACTACTCTTGATGAAGCCAAAGATTTTTTTGTCAAATGTGCAAACAGTGTGCGATGTAGAAAACAGAACAAAGAATGAACTTAAGCTTGTTGCTCAACAATTGGGAATTCCCGTTCGCTCTCATCATTCTAAAGATCAAATTGTTGACATAATTAATAAAAGCTTGTTTATGTAACTCCTTCAGATGAGCAAACGCAGATTGAAATAGCTAAGTTACAGCTAGCCCTGCAGGAGGCTTGTGCTAAGGAGGCTGAGTCTCAGGCTCGTATTCAGGAGGCACAGGCACAAATTGAAATTGCTAGGATTCAGGCAGACCATGAGTATTGCATGAAACAAAGTGGAACTGGATCATCTAGCTCTGATGATTTTGATGTGGCTAAAAATGTTAAACTTGCCCCTCCTTTTAACGAATCTGATTTAACAAAGTATTTTCAGTTGTTTGAGAGGGTAGCTACAGGTTTTAATTGGCCCAAAAGTATTGGCCAGTACTCCTACAGAGTGTTCTCACCGGTAAAGCTCAAGTAACTTATGCATCTTTGCCTCAGGATCAATCTGATAATTATGATGTAGTTAAGAGCTTGATTCTTAAGGCCTATGAGCTTGTTCCTGAAGCCTATCGAGTAAAATTTAGGACAACTTATAAGCAAGATAAGCAATCCCATGTTGACTATGCAAAAGTCAAAGAAGATCTGTTAGAGCAGTGGTTAAATTCTAAGAATGTAAATTCTGATTTTCATAAATTTAAGCAGATGATTTTGCTGGAGGACTTCAAAAGGTGTATTAATAAAGATGTAAGCCTATATCTTGATGAGAAAAGAATAGATAATTTGTCTGATGCTGCAGTTTTAGCTGATGAATATGTTCTCACTCACAAGAGATATTCTAAAGAAAAAAGGAAAGCTGAGAGTAAGTAAATGGCCTCTACTCAGAGTACAGGTAACAGAAAAGAGAATAAAGATGATGTTTCTCAGGAAGTAAATACCAGCTCCACCTCTAGATTTCAGAAAAGTAAATGTACTTATTGTAGTAAGCTTGGTCATACTACGGACAAATGTTTCAGGAGACAGCGTGATGTGAACAAAAAGGAGTCTTTAAATATTCAGTCAATTGGTCTATGTCCACCCTTGAGAGTTCCCAGAATTCTTTAACCGAGTTAACTGAACCTGCTTTGAGGGGTAAATTAAATTCTCATGATGAAGCTCCTCTTTTGAGCAGTTCGTGGGTGACACTCTCAAGAGTTCATGTGCTAATTTCCTGTCTGATGGTTTTGTCAGTCCTCTGGACAGTAATGACAGGAAATCAGTTAAAATATATCGTGATACAGGTGCTTGCCAATCCTTTATGCTGACCAGTGTTCTAGGCTCTAATGTTAATTCCTCTGATGAAACTGTAATCTTACAAGGTGTAGGGAATAATTACTTCTCTGTCCCTCTGTGCAGAGTGAATTTAGAGTCTGGTTTTGTTAATGGTTCCGTTATGGTTGGGTTGGTTGAGACACTTCCAATGTCAGGTGAAACTTTCTTACTTGGAAATGATATTAGTGGAAGTCAAGTGTGTCCAGCTCCTCAATTGTCTAGTGAACCAGTGACTGCGACCCAGGATTGTGATATCCCTGATGTGTTCTCTGCATGTGCTGTCACTAGGGCTAAGTCTAAAGTTACTAGTAACTTAGAGGATAATGATGATGATGATGTTATCCTAGCTGACACTTTTCTTGCTAATTTGGACCACTCACCAGATGAGGCAGTACCTCGTAGTGTTGATAATTTGTCTCATCAAGAGTTGGTTGAGTTGCAGGTTGCCTACCCTGAGTTGAAAGGTCTAGCTATCTCTGCTTGCAGTGAGGAAGAGTCAGCTGGTGCTTCTATTTGTTATTATATAAAGTCAGGAGTACTTATGAGAAAGTGGAGACCCCAAACAGCATCAGCCGACTGTGAATGGGAGGTTGTACATCAAGTTGTCATCCCTCGTGTTTGTAGGCAGGATATCATTAGAGTGGCTCATGATTCCAGTTTGGCAGGACACCTTGGAGTGAGGAAGACTGTGGCACGCATTTTGAAACACTTCTACTGGACAGGTATCTTCAGAGATGATTCCTGGTATTGTAAGTCTTGTCACACCTGTCAAGTTGTGGGGAAGTGTAATCAGACCGAAAAGGTTGCACCTCTAGTTCCCATTCCTCCTTTTGGGGCGCCTTTCTCCCGTGTGTTGGTGGATATTGTGGGCCCTCTTCCTAAGACTTCTTCAGGATTTTCTTATGTGTTGACCCTGATTGATATAGTTACTCGTTATCCTGAAGCCGTTCCACTTTGAAATATCTCAGCAAAGAACGTGGTTAAGGAAATGCTAGGGTTCTTCACCAAGTTTGGTCTGCCCAAGGAGGTACAGTCAGACCGGGGAAGTAATTTCATGTCAAATGTTTTCAAGCAGTCTGTGAAAGAGTTGGGCATCACCCAGATCACGTCTTCAGCTTACCATACCCAGACCCAAGGAGCGTTGGAGAGATATCATCAAACACTCAAATCGAAGCTCAGGAAATACTGTTTGGAACATCAGAAAGACTGGGATAAAGGTCTTCCGTTCGTTGTATTTGCCGCAAGAGAATCTTCAAATGAATCACTGGGCTTCTCACCCTTTGAACTACTGTTTGGCCATGAAGTAAGAGGACCCCTTAAGCTACTCAAGGAATGCTGGCTGTCGGAGGAAGATGACGTCAAACTGCTGGAGTATGTGATGAAGTTCAAAGAACGGCTGTCCACTGCTTTACAGCTGGCGAGAGAGAATTTAGGAGCTGCTCAGGAGAAGATGAAGACTTGGTATGATAAGAAGTCCAGGTTACGCCACTTTCAGCCAGGAGATCAGGTTTTGATTCTGCTACCGGTGCATTGGCAACCTCTTCAAGCCAAGTTTAGTGGTCCTTATTTCGTGGAGAAGAAACTCAGTGATGTGAACTATGTCATCGCCACACCAGATCGTAGAAAGAACAAGCAACTTTGTCACATCAACATGCTAAAGTTAAATCACAGGCGGGACGAAAATAACCCAGTCTGCACTGTAGCTGTTCCACCCGAGTCTGCAAGTGAAGTTCTCCCATGCAGTATGAGCCTGAGTGATAGTTTGGGTGAGAATCCTGATATCATGAATGATCTCCAGACTAAGCTTTCCTATCTAGTTCCCGAGGAAAGGCAGGAGTTTTCGGCATTACTGTAGGAGTAACCACAAGTGTTCCGTGCCACTCCAGGAAGAACCACTGTGTTGATGCATGATGTCGATGTTGGAGACGCAAAGCCAATTAAACTGCCTCCTTTTTTTTTTTTTTTTTTTTTTTTTTTTTATGTGACCGACTCTGGGCATAGACTTCTACCGTGTGAACCCAGTGGAAGTTCCTCTCATCCAGAAGGAGCTTGGCTACATGTTGGACCACAAGATCATTGAGCCCTGTCAGAATGAGTGGAGTTCTCCTGTCACTCTAGTCCCTAAGCCAGGTGGGTCACAGCGGCTTTGCATCGACTACAGACGTGTTAATCAGATAACCAAAACAGACACTTACCCTCTCCCTCGCGTGGAAGATTGCATAGACAAGATCGGAAAGGCTGGGTACATAAGTAAGTTTGATTTGTTAAAGGGATACTGGCAAGTACCTATGACTGAACGTGCTAGGGAGATCTCATGTTTTGTAACCCTAGGAAAGACTTTTGCATGTTCTGTAATGCCATATGGTATGAAGAATGCACCAGTCACTTTTCAGAAGCTCATGAATGTTGTAACAGAGGGTTTGGCAGGGTGTGTTGTTTATATTGATGATGTATTAATCTTCAGTGACAACTGGAAAGATCACCTATGCCATGTCAGTAAATTTCTTGAGCGTTTGGTTTAGGCTAATCTTGTAGCTAATTTATCAAAGTGTGAGTTTGGTCAAGCTAAAGTTCAGTACCTTGGGTACGTAATTGGTGATGGACATGTCGCACCACCAGGAGCTAAGGTTCAGGTTATAAGTGATCTTCCCAGACCTAAAAGTAGGAAAGAGCTACAAAGATTTTTGGGAATGATAGGTTATTACAGGAGATTTGTTCTTAACTTTTCAATTCTTGTATCACCACTTACAGACCTACTGAAAAAGGGAGTTAAATTTGTCTGGACCGATAACTGTGAATCCCATTTCAGTAAACTTAAAGCTATCCTATTAAGTCAGCCAGTGCTCGCTACTCCAAATATCGCTAAGCCTTTTAAGATGGCTGTTGACGCAAGTGATACAGAAGCTGGGGCTGTTTTGCTGCAAGAGGATGATCAGGGTATTGAACACCCTGTATCTTATTACAGTAAGAAGTTCACTCCACCTCAAAAGAACTACTCAACTATTGAGAAAGAGCTTTTGGCCTTGATTTTGGGTTTACAGCATTTTTCATTTTATTTGTGTTCTGGTTTTGACCCCATAGTCATTTATACCGATCATAACCCACTGAAATTCCTTAGTAAGTTTAAAGATAAAAATCAGAGATTGACAAGATGGAGTCTACTTCTTCAGGAGTATTCATTTGACATACAACATATTAATAGGGAAAGAGAATGTTATTGCAGATTGCTTATCTAGACTTTAGAGAGATTGTTTTAGAGTAATAAGAAATTTCCTTTGTAAATTTCTTTTTCTTTGTGGGGAGGTGTTACATAGCCTATGATTTCATCATCCTTTGTATAATTCTAACGTGCAGTGTGCTGCATGTTTGATCACGATTCACCTCGTGGCTTCCACAGTGACCAGGCTTGCATGTTCTACCTCACTCCCCCCTTCTCCCCCTTATAGTAGAGTAAGTCGTTCTTTCTGTTGTTCAGAGCAGGAGTGTCAACTCTTCGTCCTCTGTGCCCTAATTTGCGCGTCCTTCTTGCAAGTTGAATCAAGCTCTTCCTGCCCCTATATAATGAGCTCAGTCTCTGCATTAATTGCCACTTAGATCTACTCCTCATTTGATTCACATCTCTGTCCTCCCCTGTATAGTGTATTATCTTTGTGAGTGCTCAGGAAGTCTCCAACCATCTAGCTGCTGTATAATTTGAGTATGGGTGTTGTTGCCATTTTTCTTGTACTGTGTGGCCTGGGGTGTTGGTTCGTGGGGCTGGTGGGGTTTTTGTGATTCATGTGGAGTTTTTGGTGTCAGCCATTATTATTAATATTCTATATGTCATAATATATCTTGCATTAACTGAGCATTATCCAGTTTTCTCATTGAACAGGGTTGACTTAGATAAATTTGCTCTTGCTAAATTCATGTTAATAGAGGCTATTGCAGTTAACCATATATGTAATCTGTTTTGCCATTACATTATCCTTATGAGTCCTGAATGTTTAGTTGTTAGTTTGAGCATTAAACTTTAAGTTGTAATTTTACCTAAGTCTTTTGTTTTGAACCTGGAACTTTGCGGGACAGTAGTGATTTTAGTATTCTCACTTGAATTGTTCATTATCCCTCTCTGTTCCTTAACATAAATTTGGCGACCTCTTATCAGGATATTCAGGATATTATCATAGGGATATTGCTTGATATTTTGTGACTGTGATTTATTCATGATGTCTACTATTACTACTCTTGATGAAGCCAAAGATTCTTTGTCAAATGTGCAAACAGTGTGTGATGTAGAAAACAGAACAAAGAATGAACTTAAGCTTGTTGCTCAACAATTGGGAATTCCTGTTCGCTCTCATCATTCTAAAGATCAAATTGTTGACATAATTAATAAAAGCTTGTTTATGTAACTCCTTCAGATGAGCAAACGCAGATTGAAATAGCTAAGTTACAGCTAGCCCTGCAGGAGGCTTGTGCTAAGGAGGCTGAGTCTCAGGCTCGTATTCAGGAGGCACAGGCACAAATTGAAATTGCTAGGATTCAGGCAGACCATGAGTATTGCATGAAACAAAGTGGAACTGGATCATCTAGCTCTGATGATTTTGATGTGGCTAAAAATGTTAAACTTGCCCCTCCTTTTAACGAATCTGATTTAACAAAGTATTTTCAGTTGTTTGAGAGGGTAGCTACAGGTTTTAATTGGCCCAAAAAGTATTGGCCAGTACTCCTACAGAGTGTTCTCACCGGTAAAGCTCAAGTAACTTATGCATCTTTGCCTCAGGATCAATCTGATAATTATGATGTAGTTAAGAGCTTGATTCTTAAGGCCTATGAGCTTGTTCCTGAAGCCTATCGAGTAAAATTTAGGACAACTTATAAGCAAGATAAGCAATCCCATGTTGACTATGCAAAAGTCAAAGAAGATCTGTTAGAGCAGTGGTTAAATTCTAAGAATGTAAATTCTGATTTTCATAAATTTAAGCAGATGATTTTGCTGGAGGACTTCAAAAGGTGTATTAATAAAGATGTAAGCCTATATCTTGATAAGAAAAGAATAGATAATTTGTCTGATGCTGCAGTTTTAGCTGATGAATATGTTCTCACTCACAAGAGATATTCTAAAGAAAAAGGGAAAGCTGAGAGCAAGTACGTTGCCTCTACTCAGAGTACAGGTAACAGAAAAGAGAATAAAGATGATGTTTCTCAGGAAGTAAATACCAGCTCCACCTCTAGATTTCAGAAAAGTAAATGTACTTATTGTAGTAAGCTTGGTCATACTACGGACAAATGTTTCAGGAGACAGCGTGATGTGAACAAAAAGGAGTCTTTAAATATTCAGTCAATTGGTCTATGTCCACCCTTGAGAGTTCCCAGAATTCTTTAACCGAGTTAACTGAACCTGCTTTGAGGGGTAAATTAAATTCTCATGATGAAGCTCCTCTTTTGAGCAGTTCGTGGGTTACACTCTCAAGAGTTCATGTGCTATTTTCCTGTCTGATGGTTTTGTCAGTCCTCTGGACAGTAATGACAGGAAATCAGTTAAAATATATCGTGATACAGGTGCTTGCCAATCCCTTATGCTGACCAGTGTTCTAGGCTCTAATGTTAATTCCTCTGATGAAACTGTAATCTTACAAGGTGTAGGGAATAATTACTTCTCTGTCCCTCTGTGCAGAGTGAATTTAGAGTCTGGTTTTGTTAATGGTTCCGTTATGGTTGGGTTGGTTGAGACACTGCCAATGTCAGGTGTAACTTTCTTACTTGGAAATGATATTAGTGGAAGTCAAGTGTGTCCAGCTCCTCAGTTGTCTAGTGAACCAGTGACTGCGACCCAGGATTGTGATATCCCTGATGTGTTCTCTGCATGTGCTGTCACTAGGGCTAAGTCTAAAGTTACTGGTGACTTAGAGGATAATGATGATGATGATGTTATCCTAGCTGACACTTTTCTTGCTAATTTGGACCACTCACCAGATGAGGCAGTACCTCGTAGTGTTGATAATTTGTCTCGTCAAGAGTTGGTTGAGTTGCAGGTTGCTGACCCTGAGTTGAAAGGTCTAGCTAACTCTGCTTGCAGTGAGGAAGAGTCAGCTGGTGCTTCTATTTGTTATTATATAAAGTCAGGAGTACTTATGAGAAAGTGGAGACCCCAAACAGCATCAGCCAACTGTGAATGGGAGGTTGTACATCAAGTTGTCATCCCTCGTGTTTGTAGGCAGGATATCATTAGAGTGGCTCATGATTCCAGTTTGGCAGGACACCTTGGAGTGAGGAAGACTGTGGCACGCATTTTGAAACACTTCTACTGGACAGGTATCTTCAGAGATGTTTCCTGGTATTGTAAGTCTTGTCACACCTGTCAAGTTGTGGGGAAGTGTAATCAGACCGAAAAGGTTGCACCTCTAGTTCCCATTCCTCCTTTTGAGGCGCCTTTCTCCCGTGTGTTGGTGGATATTGTGGGCCCTCTTCCTAAGACTTCTTCAGGATTTTCTTATGTGTTGACCCTGATTGATATGGCTACTCGTTATCCTGAAGCCGTTCCACTTTGAAATATCTCAGCAAAGAACGTGGTTAAGGAAATGCTAGGGTTCTTCACCAAGTTTGGTCTGCCCAAGGAGGTACAGTCAGACCGGGGAAGTAATTTCATGTCAAATGTTTTCAAGCAGTCTGTGAAAGAGTTGGGCATCACCCAGATCACGTCTTCAGCTTACCATACCCAGACCCAAGGAGCGTTGGAGAGATATCATCAAACACTCAAATCGATGCTCAGGAAATTCTGCTTGGAACATCAGAAAGACTGGGATAAAGGTCTTCCGTTCGTTGTATTTGCCGCAAGAGAATCTTCAAATGAATCGCTGGGCTTCTCACCCTTTGAAGTACTGTTTGGCCATGAAGTAAGAGGACCCCTTAAGCTACTCAAGGAATGCTGGCTGTCGGAGGAAGATGACGTCAAACTGCTGGAGTATGTGATGAAGTTCAAAGAACGGCTGTCCACTGCTTTACAGCTGGCGAGAGAGAATTTAGGAGCTGCTCAGGAGAAGATGAAGACTTGGTATGATAAGAAGTCCAGGTTACGCCACTTTTAGCCAGGAGATCAGGTTTTGATTCTGCTACCGGTGCATTGGCAACCTCTTCAAGCCAAGTTTAGTGGTCCTTATTTCGTGGAGAAGAAACTCAGTGATGTCAACTATGTCATCGCCACACCAGATCGTAGAAAGAACAAGCAACTTTGTCACATCAACATGCTAAAGTTAAATCACAGGTGGGATGAAAATAACCCAGTCTGCACTGTAGCTGTTCCACCCGAGTCTGCAAGTGAAGTTCTCCCATGCAGTATGAGCCTGAGTGATAGTTTGGGTGAGAATCCTGATATCATGAATGATCTCCAGACTAAGCTTTCTCATCTAGTTCCCGAGGAAAGGCAGGAGTTTTCGGCATTACTGTAGGAGTAACCACAAGTGTTCCGTGCCACTCCAGGAAGAACCACTGTGTTGATGCATGATGTCGATGTTGGAGACGCAAAGCCAATTAAACTGCCTCCTTACCGTGTGAACCCAGTGGAAGTTCCTCTCATCCAGAAGGAGCTTGGCTACATGTTGGACCACAAGATCATTGAGCCCTGTCAGAGTGAGTGGGGTTCTCCTGTCACTCTAGTCCCTAAGCCAGGTGGGTCACAGCGGCTTTGCATCGACTACAGACGTGTTAATCAGATAACCAAAACAGACACTTACCCTCTCCCTCGCGTGGAAGATTGCATAGACAAGATCGGAAAGGCTGGGTACATAAGTAAGTTTGATTTGTTAAAGGGATACCGGCAAGTACCTATGACTGAACGTGCTAGGGAGATCTCATGTTTTGTAACACTAGGAAAGACTTTTGCATGTTCTGTAATGCCATATGGTATGAAGAATGCACCAGTCACTTTTCAGAAGCTCATGAATGTTGTAACAGAGGGTTTGGCAGGGTGTGTTGTTTATATTGATGATGTATTAATCTTCAGTGACAACTGGAAAGATCACCTATGCCATGTCAGTAAATTTCTTGAGCGTTTGGTTCAGGCTAATCTTGTAGCTAATTTATCAAAGTGTGAGTTTGGTCAAGCTAAAGTTCAGTACCTTGGGTACGTAATTGGTGATGGACATGTTGCACCACCAGGAGCTAAGGTTCAGGTTATAAGTGATCTTCCCAGACCTAAAAGTAGGAAAGAGCTACAAAGATTTTTGGGAATGGTAGGTTATTACAGGAGATTTGTTCTTAACTTTTCAATTCTTGTATCACCACTTACAGACCTACTGAAAAAGGGAGTTAAATTTGTCTGGACCAATAACTGTGAATCCCATTTCAGTAAACTTAAAGCTATCCTATTAAGTCAGCCAGTGCTCGCTACTCCAAATATCGCTAAGCCTTTTAAGATGGCTGTTGACGCAAGTGATACAGAAGCTGGGGCTGTTTTACTGCAAGAGGATGATCAGGGTATTGAACACCCGGTATCTTATTACAGTAAGAAGTTCACTCCACCTCAAAAGAACTACTCAACTATTGAGAAAGAGCTTTTGGCCTTGATTTTGGGTTTACAGCATTTTTCATTTTATTTGTGTTCTGGTTTTGACCCCATAGTCATTTATACCGATCATAACCCACTGAAATTCCTTAGTAAGTTTAAAGATAAAAATCAGAGATTGACAAGATGGAGTCTACTTCTTCAGGAGTATTCATTAGACATACAACATATTAATAGGGAAAGAGAATGTTATTGCAGATTGCTTATCTAGACTTTAGAGAGATTGTTTTAGAGTAATAAGAAATTTCCTTTGTAAATTTCTTTTTCTTTGTGGGGAGGTGTTACATAGCCTATGATTTCATCATCCTTTGTATAATTCTAACGTGCAGTGTGCTGCATGTTTGATCACGATTCACCTCGTGGCTTCCACAGTGACCAGGCTTGCATGTTCTACCTCACTCCCCCCTTCTCCCCCTTATAGTAGAGTAAGTCGTTCTTTCTGTTGTTCAGAGCAGGAGTGTCAACTCTTCGTCCTCTGTGCCCTAATTTGCGCGTCCTTCTTGCAAGTTGAATCAAGCTCTTCCTGCCCCTATATAATGAGCTCAGTCTCTGCATTAATTGCCACTTAGATCTACTCCTCATTTGATTCACATCTCTGTCCTCCCCTGTATAGTGTATTATCTTTGTGAGTGCTCAGGAAGTCTCCAACCATCTAGCTGCTGTATAATTTGAGTATGGGTGTTGTTGCCATTTTTCTTGTACTGTGTGGCCTGGGGTGTTGGTTCGTGGGCCTGGTGGGGTTTTTGTGATTCATGTGGGGTTTTTGGTGTCAGCCATTATTATTAATCAAGAGATAATAATTTTTTTTTTTTTTTTTTTTTTTTGCCTATCGACGATTGAGGCCGGAGCCCCTGGTCATTAAGGTAAATTATATATATGTATATATATTTACACATATATACATATATACATGAACATATATATATATACATACATACATAAATACACACACCCATGCATATGAACATACACACTTTCATGCACACGTACATATATATATAATAATTTTTATTTTATTATTTTTTTTCTAATTTTATTTTATCTTTTATTTTTTATTTTTTAACCTTATATTACTTATAAACTAAAATACCCAATGTAAAGACCCTAATTATTAATATTCTGTATGTCATAATATATCTTGCATTAACTGAGCATTATCCGGTTTTCTCATTTATCAGGGTTGACTTAGATAAATTTGCTCTTGCTAAATTCATGTTAATAGAGGCTATTGCAGTTAACCATATATGTAATCTGTTTTGCCATTACATTATCCTTATGAGTCCTGAATGTTTAGTTGTTAGTTTGAGCATTAAACTTTAAGTTGTAATTTTACCTAAGTCTTTTGTTTTGAACCTGGAACTTTGCGGGACAGTAGTGATTTTAGTATTCTCACTTGAAGTGTTCATTATCTCTCTCTGTTCCTTAACATAAATTTGGCGACCTCTTATCAGGATATTCAGGATATTATCATAAGGATATTGCTTGATATTTTGTGACTGTGATTTATTCATGATGTCTACTATTACTACTCTTGATGAAGCCAAAGATTTTTTGTCAAATGTGCAAACAGTGTGTGATGTAGAAAACAGAACAAAGAATGAACTTAAGCTTGTTGCTCAACAATTGGGAATTCCTGTTCGCTCTCATCATTCTAAAGATCAAATTGTTGACATAATTAATAAAAGCTTGTTTATGTAACTCCTTCAGATGAGCAAACGCAGATTGAAATAGCTAAGTTACAGCTAGCCCTGCAGGAGGCTTGTGCTAAGGAGGCTGAGTCTCAGGCTCGTATTCAGGAGGCACAGGCACAAATTGAAATTGCTAGGATTCAGGCAGACCATGAGTATTGCATGAAACAAAGTGGAACTGGATCATCTAGCTCTGATGATTTTGATGTGGCTAAAAATGTTAAACTTGCCCCTCCTTTTAACGAATCTGATTTAACAAAGTATTTTCAGTTGTTTGAGAGGGTAGCTACAGGTTTTAATTGGCCCAAAAAGTATTGGCCAGTACTCCTACAGAGTGTTCTCACCGGTAAAGCTCAAGTAACTTATGCATCTTTGCCTCAGGATCAATCTGATAATTATGATGTAGTTAAGAGCTTGATTCTTAAGGCCTATGAGCTTGTTCCTGAAGCCTATCGAGTAAAATTTAGGACAACTTATAAGCAAGATAAGCAATCCCATGTTGACTATGCAAAAGTCAAAGAAGATCTGTTAGAGCAGTGGTTAAATTCTAAGAATGTAAATTCTGATTTTCATAAATTTAAGCAGATGATTTTGCTGGAGGACTTCAAAAGGTGTATTAATAAAGATGTAAGCCTATATCTTGATAAGAAAAGAATAGATAATTTGTCTGATGCTGCAGTTTTAGCTGATGAATATGTTCTCACTCACAAGAGATATTCTAAAGAAAAAAGGAAAGCTGAGAGCAAGTACGTTGCCTCTACTCAGAGTACAGGTAACAGAAAAGAGAATAAAGATGATATTTCTCAGGAAGTAAATACCAGCTCCACCTCTAGATTTCAGAAAAGTAAATGTACTTATTGTAGTAAGCTTGGTCATACTACGGACAAATGTTTCAGGAGACAGCGTGATGTGAACAAAAAGGAGTCTTTAAATATTCAGTCAATTGGTCTATGTCCACCCTTGAGAGTTCCCAGAATTCTTTAACCGAGTTAACTGAACCTGCTTTGAGGGGTAAATTAAATTCTCATGATGAAGCTCCTCTTTTGAGCAGTTCGTGGGTTACACTCTCAAGAGTTCATGTGCTATTTTCCTGTCTGATGGTTTTGTCAGTCCTCTGGACAGTAATGACAGGAAATCAGTTAAAATATATCGTGATACAGGTGCTTGCCAATCCTTTATGCTGACCAGTGTTCTAGGCTCTAATGTTAATTCCTCTGATGAAACTGTAATCTTACAAGGTGTAGGGAATAATTACTTCTCTGTCCCTCTGTGCAGAGTGAATTTAGAGTCTGGTTTTGTTAATGGTTCCGTTATGGTTGGGTTGGTTGAGACACTTCCAATGTCAGGTGAAACTTTCTTACTTGGAAATGATATTAGTGGAAGTCAAGTGTGTCCAGCTCCTCAATTGTCTAGTGAACCAGTGACTGCGACCCAGGATTGTGATATCCCTGATGTGTTCTCTGCATGTGCTGTCACTAGGGCTAAGTCTAAAGTTACTAGTAACTTAGAGGATAATGATGATGATGATGTTATCCTAGCTGACACTTTTCTTGCTAATTTGGACCACTCACCAGATGAGGCAGTACCTCGTAGTGTTGATAATTTGTCTCATCAAGAGTTGGTTGAGTTGCAGGTTGCCTACCCTGAGTTGAAAGGTCTAGCTATCTCTGCTTGCAGTGAGGAAGAGTCAGCTGGTGCTTCTATTTGTTATTATATAAAGTCAGGAGTACTTATGAGAAAGTGGAGACCCCAAACAGCATCAGCCGACTGTGAATGGGAGGTTGTACATCAAGTTGTCATCCCTCGTGTTTGTAGGCAGGATATCATTAGAGTGGCTCATGATTCCAGTTTGGCAGGACACCTTGGAGTGAGGAAGACTGTGGCACGCATTTTGAAACACTTCTACTGGACAGGTATCTTCAGAGATGATTCCTGGTATTGTAAGTCTTGTCACACCTGTCAAGTTGTGGGGAAGTGTAATCAGACCGAAAAGGTTGCACCTCTAGTTCCCATTCCTCCTTTTGGGGCGCCTTTCTCCCGTGTGTTGGTGGATATTGTGGGCCCTCTTCCTAAGACTTCTTCAGGATTTTCTTATGTGTTGACCCTGATTGATATAGTTACTCGTTATCCTGAAGCCGTTCCACTTTGAAATATCTCAGCAAAGAACGTGGTTAAGGAAATGCTAGGGTTCTTCACCAAGTTTGGTCTGCCCAAGGACGTACAGTCAGACAGTGGAAGTAATTTCATGTCAAATGTTTTCAAGCAGTCTGTGAAAGAGTTGGGCATCACCCAGATCACGTCTTCAGCTTACCATACCCAGACCCAAGGAGCGTTGGAGAGATATCATCAAACACTCAAATCGAAGCTCAGGAAATACTGTTTGGAACATCAGAAAGACTGGGATAAAGGTCTTCCGTTCGTTGTATTTGCCGCAAGAGAATCTTCAAATGAATCACTGGGCTTCTCACCCTTTGAACTACTGTTTGGCCATGAAGTAAGAGGACCCCTTAAGCTACTCAAGGAATGCTGGCTGTCGGAGGAAGATGACGTCAAACTGCTGGAGTATGTGATGAAGTTCAAAGAACGGCTGTCCACTGCTTTACAGCTGGCGAGAGAGAATTTAGGAGCTGCTCAGGAGAAGATGAAGACTTGGTATGATAAGAAGTCCAGGTTACGCCACTTTCAGCCAGGAGATCAGGTTTTGATTCTGCTACCGGTGCATTGGCAACCTCTTCAAGCCAAGTTTAGTGGTCCTTATTTCGTGGAGAAGAAACTCAGTGATGTGAACTATGTCATCGCCACACCAGATCGTAGAAAGAACAAGCAACTTTGTCACATCAACATGCTAAAGTTAAATCACAGGCGGGACGAAAATAACCCAGTCTGCACTGTAGCTGTTCCACCCGAGTCTGCAAGTGAAGTTCTCCCATGCAGTATGAGCCTGAGTGATAGTTTGGGTGAGAATCCTGATATCATGAATGATCTCCAGACTAAGCTTTCTTATCTAGTTCCCGAGGAAAGGCAGGAGTTTTCGGCATTACTGTAGGAGTAACCACAAGTGTTCCGTGCCACTCCAGGAAGAACCACTGTGTTGATGCATGATGTCGATGTTGGAGACGCAAAGCCAATTAAACTGCCTCCTTTTTTTTTTTTTTTTTTTTTTTTTTTTATGTGACCGACTCTGGGCATAGGCTTCTACCGTGTGAACCCAGTGGAAGTTCCTCTCATCCAGAAGGAGCTTGGCTACATGTTGGACCACAAGATCATTGAGCCCTGTCAGAATGAGTGGAGTTCTCCTGTCACTCTAGTCCCTAAGCCAGGTGGGTCACAGCGGCTTTGCATCGACTACAGACGTGTTAATCAGATAACCAAAACAGACACTTACCCTCTCCCTCGCGTGGAAGATTGCATAGACAAGATCGGAAAGGCTGGGTACATAAGTAAGTTTGATTTGTTAAAGGGATACTGGCAAGTACCTATGACTGAACGTGCTAGGGAGATCTCATGTTTTGTAACACTAGGAAAGACTTTTGCATGTTCTGTAATGCCATATGGTATGAAGAATGCACCAGTCACTTTTCAGAAGCTCATGAATGTTGTAACAGAGGGTTTGGCAGGGTGTGTTGTTTATATTGATGATGTATTAATCTTCAGTGACAACTGGAAAGATCACCTATGCCATGTCAGTAAATTTCTTGAGCGTTTGGTTTAGGCTAATCTTGTAGCTAATTTATCAAAGTGTGAGTTTGGTCAAGCTAAAGTTCAGTACCTTGGGTACGTAATTGGTGATGGACATGTCGCACCACCAGGAGCTAAGGTTCAGGTTATAAGTGATCTTCCCAGACCTAAAAGTAGGAAAGAGCTACAAAGATTTTTGGGAATGATAGGTTATTACAGGAGATTTGTTCTTAACTTTTCAATTCTTGTATCACCACTTACAGACCTACTGAAAAAGGGAGTTAAATTTGTCTGGACCGATAACTGTGAATCCCATTTCAGTAAACTTAAAGCTATCCTATTAAGTCAGCCAGTGCTCGCTACTCCAAATATCGCTAAGCCTTTTAAGATGGCTGTTGACGCAAGTGATACAGAAGCTGGGGCTGTTTTGCTGCAAGAGGATGATCAGGGTATTGAACACCCTGTATCTTATTACAGTAAGAAGTTCACTCCACCTCAAAAGAACTACTCAACTATTGAGAAAGAGCTTTTTGGCCTTGATTTTGGGTTTACAGCATTTTTCATTTTATTTGTGTTCTGGTTTTGACCCCATAGTCATTTATACCGATCATAACCCACTGAAATTCCTTAGTAAGTTTAAAGATAAAAATCAGAGATTGACAAGATGGAGTCTACTTCTTCAGGAGTATTCATTTGACATACAACATATTAATAGGGAAAGAGAATGTTATTGCAGATTGCTTATCTAGACTTTAGAGAGATTGTTTTAGAGTAATAAGAAATTTCCTTTGTAAATTTCTTTTTCTTTGTGGGGAGGTGTTACATAGCCTATGATTTCATCATCCTTTGTATAATTCTAACGTGCAGTGTGCTGCATGTTTGATCACGATTCACCTCGTGGCTTCCACAGTGACCAGGCTTGCATGTTCTACCTCACTCCCCCTTCTCCCCCTTATAGTAGAGTAAGTCGTTCTTTCTGTTGTTCAGAGCAGGAGTGTCAACTCTTCGTCCTCTGTGCCCTAATTTGCGCGTCCTTCTTGCAAGTTGAATCAAGCTCTTCCTGCCCCTATATAATGAGCTCAGTCTCTGCATTAATTGCCACTTAGATCTACTCCTCATTTGATTCACATCTCTGTCCTCCCCTGTATAGTGTATTATCTTTGTGAGTGCTCAGGAAGTCTCCAACCATCTAGCTGCTGTATAATTTGAGTATGGGTGTTGTTGCCATTTTTCTTGTACTGTGTGGCCTGGGGTGTTGGTTCGTGGGGCTGGTGGGGTTTTTGTGATTCATGTGGAGTTTTTGGTGTCAGCCATTATTATTAATATTCTATATGTCATAATATATCTTGCATTAACTGAGCATTATCCAGTTTTCTCATTGAACAGGGTTGACTTAGATAAATTTGCTCTTGCTAAATTCATGTTAATAGAGGCTATTGCAGTTAACCATATATGTAATCTGTTTTGCCATTACATTATCCTTATGAGTCCTGAATGTTTAGTTGTTAGTTTGAGCATTAAACTTTAAGTTGTAATTTTACCTAAGTCTTTTGTTTTGAACCTGGAACTTTGCGGGACAGTAGTGATTTTAGTATTCTCACTTGAAGTGTTCATTATCTCTCTCTGTTCCTTAACATAAATTTGGCGACCTCTTATCAGGATATTCAGGATATTATCATAAGGATATTGCTTGATATTTTGTGACTGTGATTTATTCATGATGTCTACTATTACTACTCTTGATGAAGCCAAAGATTCTTTGTCAAATGTGCAAACAGTGTGTGATGTAGAAAACAGAACAAAGAATGAACTTAAGCTTGTTGCTCAACAATTGGGAATTCCTGTTCGCTCTCATCATTCTAAAGATCAAATTGTTGACATAATTAATAAAAGCTTGTTTATGTAACTCCTTCAGATGAGCAAACGCAGATTGAAATAGCTAAGTTACAGCTAGCCCTGCAGGAGGCTTGTGCTAAGGAGGCTGAGTCTCAGGCTCGTATTCAGGAGGCACAGGCACAAATTGAAATTGCTAGGATTCAGGCAGACCATGAGTATTGCATGAAACAAAGTGGAACTGGATCATCTAGCTCTGATGATTTTGATGTGGCTAAAAATGTTAAACTTGCCCCTCCTTTTAACGAATCTGATTTAACAAAGTATTTTCAGTTGTTTGAGAGGGTAGCTACAGGTTTTAATTGGCCCAAAAAGTATTGGCCAGTACTCCTACAGAGTGTTCTCACCGGTAAAGCTCAAGTAACTTATGCATCTTTGCCTCAGGATCAATCTGATAATTATGATGTAGTTAAGAGCTTGATTCTTAAGGCCTATGAGCTTGTTCCTGAAGCCTATCGAGTAAAATTTAGGACAACTTATAAGCAAGATAAGCAATCCCATGTTGACTATGCAAAAGTCAAAGAAGATCTGTTAGAGCAGTGGTTAAATTCTAAGAATGTAAATTCTGATTTTCATAAATTTAAGCAGATGATTTTGCTGGAGGACTTCAAAAGGTGTATTAATAAAGATGTAAGCCTATATCTTGATAAGAAAAGAATAGATAATTTGTCTGATGCTGCAGTTTTAGCTGATGAATATGTTCTCACTCACAAGAGATATTCTAAAGAAAAATGGAAAGCTGAGAGCAAGTACGTTGCCTCTACTCAGAGTACAGGTAACAGAAAAGAGAATAAAGATGATATTTCTCAGGAAGTAAATACCAGCTCCACCTCTAGATTTCAGAAAAGTAAATGTACTTATTGTAGTAAGCTTGGTCATACTACGGACAAATGTTTCAGGAGACAGCGTGATGTGAACAAAAAGGAGTCTTTAAATATTCAGTCAATTGGTCTATGTCCACCCTTGAGAGTTCCCAGAATTCTTTAACCGAGTTAACTGAACCTGCTTTGAGGGGTAAATTAAATTCTCATGATGAAGCTCCTCTTTTGAGCAGTTCGTGGGTTACACTCTCAAGAGTTCATGTGCTATTTTCCTGTCTGATGGTTTTGTCAGTCCTCTGGACAGTAATGACAGGAAATCAGTTAAAATATATCGTGATACAGGTGCTTGCCAATCCCTTATGCTGACCAGTGTTCTAGGCTCTAATGTTAATTCCTCTGATGAAACTGTAATCTTACAAGGTGTAGGGAATAATTACTTCTCTGTCCCTCTGTGCAGAGTGAATTTAGAGTCTGGTTTTGTTAATGGTTCCGTTATGGTTGGGTTGGTTGAGACACTGCCAATGTCAGGTGTAACTTTCTTACTTGGAAATGATATTAGTGGAAGTCAAGTGTGTCCAGCTCCTCAGTTGTCTAGTGAACCAGTGACTGCGACCCAGGATTGTGATATCCCTGATGTGTTCTCTGCATGTGCTGTCACTAGGGCTAAGTCTAAAGTTACTGGTGACTTAGAGGATAATGATGATGATGATGTTATCCTAGCTGACACTTTTCTTGCTAATTTGGACCACTCACCAGATGAGGCAGTACCTCGTAGTGTTGATAATTTGTCTCGTCAAGAGTTGGTTGAGTTGCAGGTTGCTGACCCTGAGTTGAAAGGTCTAGCTAACTCTGCTTGCAGTGAGGAAGAGTCAGCTGGTGCTTCTATTTGTTATTATATAAAGTCAGGAGTACTTATGAGAAAGTGGAGACCCCAAACAGCATCAGCCGACTGTGAATGGGAGGTTGTACATCAAGTTGTCATCCCTCGTGTTTGTAGGCAGGATATCATTAGAGTGGCTCATGATTCCAGTTTGGCAGGACACCTTGGAGTGAGGAAGACTGTGGCACGCATTTTGAAACACTTCTACTGGACAGGTATCTTCAGAGATGTTTCCTGGTATTGTAAGTCTTGTCACACCTGTCAAGTTGTGGGGAAGTGTAATCAGACCGAAAAGGTTGCACCTCTAGTTCCCATTCCTCCTTTTGAGGCGCCTTTCTCCCGTGTGTTGGTGGATATTGTGGGCCCTCTTCCTAAGACTTCTTCAGGATTTTCTTATGTGTTGACCCTGATTGATATGGCTACTCGTTATCCTGAAGCCGTTCCACTTTGAAATATCTCAGCAAAGAACGTGGTTAAGGAAATGCTAGGGTTCTTCACCAAGTTTGGTCTGCCCAAGGAGGTACAGTCAGACCGGGGAAGTAATTTCATGTCAAATGTTTTCAAGCAGTCTGTGAAAGAGTTGGGCATCACCCAGATCACGTCTTCAGCTTACCATACCCAGACCCAAGGAGCGTTGGAGAGATATCATCAAACACTCAAATCGATGCCCAGGAAATACTGTTTGGAACATCAGAAAGATGTATTTGCCGCAAGAGAATCTTCAAATGAATCACTGGGTTTCTCACCCTTTGAACTACTGTTTGGCCATGAAGTAAAAGGACCCCTTAAGCTACTCAAGGAATGCTGGCTGTCGGAGGAAGATGACGTCAAACTGCTGGAGTATGTGATGAAGTTCAAAGAACGGCTGTCCACTGCTTTACAGCTGGCGAGAGAGAATTTAGGAGCTGCTCAGGAGAAGATGAAGACTTGGTATGATAAGAAGTCCAGGTTACGCCACTTTCAGCCAGGAGATCAGGTTTTGATTCTGCTACCGGTGCATTGGCAACCTCTTCAAGCCAAGTTTAGTGGTCCTTATTTCGTGGAGAAGAAACTCAGTGATGTCAACTATGTCATCGCCACACCAGATCGTAGAAAGAACAAGCAACTTTGTCACATCAACATGCTAAAGTTAAATCACAGGCGGGACGAAAATAACCCAGTCTGCACTGTAGCTGTTCCACCCGAGTCTGCAAGTGAAGTTCTCCCATGCAGTATGAGCCTGAGTGATAGTTTGGGTGAGAATCCTGATATCATGAATGATCTCCAGACTAAGCTTTCTCATCTAGTTCCCGAGGAAAGGCAGGAGTTTTCGGCATTACTGTAGGAGTAACCACAAGTGTTCCGTGCCACTCCAGG
The DNA here is from genome assembly GCF_032717465.1 of Coenobita brevimanus. NCBI lineage: Eukaryota > Metazoa > Arthropoda > Malacostraca > Decapoda > Coenobitidae > Coenobita > Coenobita brevimanus. The sequence continues at coordinate 22,049,098 of NC_137018.1, forward strand.
AAGAACCACTGTGTTGATGCATGATGTCGATGTTGGAGACGCAAAGCCAATTAAACTGCCTCCTTTTTTTTTTTTTTTTTTTTTTTTTTTTTTATGTGACCGACTCTGGGCATAGGCTTCTACCGTGTGAACCCAGTGGAAGTTCCTCTCATCCAGAAGGAGCTTGGCTACATGTTGGACCACAAGATCATTGAGCCCTGTCAGAGTGAGTGGAGTTCTCCTGTCACTCTAGTCCCTAAGCCAGGTGGGTCACAGCGGCTTTGCATCGACTACAGACGTGTTAATCAGATAACCAAAACAGACACTTACCCTCTCCCTCGCGTGGAAGATTGCATAGACAAGATCGGAAAGGCTGGGTACATAAGTAAGTTTGATTTGTTAAAGGGATACTGGCAAGTACCTATGACTGAACGTGCTAGGGAGATCTCATGTTTTGTAACACTAGGAAAGACTTTTGCATGTTCTGTAATGCCATATGGTATGAAGAATGCACCAGTCACTTTTCAGAAGCTCATGAATGTTGTAACAGAGGGTTTGGCAGGGTGTGTTGTTTATATTGATGATGTATTAATCTTCAGTGACAACTGGAAAGATCACCTATGCCATGTCAGTAAATTTCTTGAGCGTTTGGTTCAGGCTAATCTTGTAGCTAATTTATCAAAGTGTGAGTTTGGTCAAGCTAAAGTTCAGTACCTTGGGTACGTAATTGGTGATGGACATGTTGCACCACCAGGAGCTAAGGTTCAGGTTATAAGTGATCTTCCCAGACCTAAAAGTAGGAAAGAGCTACAAAGATTTTTGGGAATGGTAGGTTATTACAGGAGATTTGTTCTTAACTTTTCAATTCTTGTATCACCACTTACAGACCTACTGAAAAAGGGAGTTAAATTTGTCTGGACCGATAACTGTGAATCCCATTTCAGTAAACTTAAAGCTATCCTATTAAGTCAGCCAGTGCTCGCTACTCCAAATATCGCTAAGCCTTTTAAGATGGCTGTTGACGCAAGTGATACAGAAGCTGGGGCTGTTTTGCTGCAAGAGGATGATCAGGGTATTGAACACCCTGTATCTTATTACAGTAAGAAGTTCACTCCACCTCAAAAGAACTACTCAACTATTGAGAAAGAGCTTTTGGCCTTGATTTTGGGTTTACAGCATTTTTCATTTTATTTGTGTTCTGGTTTTGACCCCATAGTCATTTATACCGATCATAACCCACTGAAATTCCTTAGTAAGTTTAAAGATAAAAATCAGAGATTGACAAGATGGAGTCTACTTCTTCAGGAGTATTCATTAGACATACAACATATTAATAGGGAAAGAGAATGTTATTGCAGATTGCTTATCTAGACTTTAGAGAGATTGTTTTAGAGTAATAAGAAATTTCCTTTGTAAATTTCTTTTTCTTTGTGGGGAGGTGTTACATAGCCTATGATTTCATCATCCTTTGTATAATTCTAACGTGCAGTGTGCTGCATGTTTGATCACGATTCACCTCGTGGCTTCCACAGTGACCAGGCTTGCATGTTCTACCTCACTCCCCCTTTCTCCCCCTTATAGTAGAGTAAGTCGTTCTTTCTGTTGTTCAGAGCAGGAGTGTCAACTCTTCGTCCTCTGTGCCCTAATTTGCGCGTCCTTCTTGCAAGTTGAATCAAGCTCTTCCTGCCCCTATATAATGAGCTCAGTCTCTGCATTAATTGCCACTTAGATCTACTCCTCATTTGATTCACATCTCTGTCCTCCCCTGTATAGTGTATTATCTTTGTGAGTGCTCAGGAAGTCTCCAACCATCTAGCTGCTGTATAATTTGAGTATGGGTGTTGTTGCCATTTTTCTTGTACTGTGTGGCCTGGGGTGTTGGTTCGTGGGCCTGGTGGGGTTTTTGTGATTCATGTGGGGTTTTTGGTGTCAGCCATTATTATTAATCAAGAGATAATAATTTTTTTTTTTTTTTTTTTTTGCCTATCGACGATTGAGGCCGGAGCCCCTGGTCATTAAGGTAAATTATATATATGTATATATATTTACACATATATACATATATACATGAACATATATATATACATACATACATAAATACACACACCCATGCATATGAACATACACACTTTCATGCACACGTACATATATATATAATAATTTTTATTTTATTATTTTTTTCTAATTTTATTTTATCTTTTATTTTTTATTTTTTTTATTTTTTATTTTTTAACCTTATATTACTTATAAACTAAAATACCCAATGTAAAGACCCTAATTATTAATATTCTGTATGTCATAATATATCTTGCATTAACTGAGCATTATCCGGTTTTCTCATTTATCAGGGTTGACTTAGATAAATTTGCTCTTGCTAAATTCATGTTAATAGAGGCTATTGCAGTTAACCATATATGTAATCTGTTTTGCCATTACATTATCCTTATGAGTCCTGAATGTTTAGTTGTTAGTTTGAGCATTAAACTTTAAGTTGTAATTTTACCTAAGTCTTTTGTTTTGAACCTGGAACTTTGCGGGACAGTAGTGATTTTAGTATTCTCACTTGAAGTGTTCATTATCTCTCTCTGTTCCTTAACATAAATTTGGCGACCTCTTATCAGGATATTCAGGATATTATCATAAGGATATTGCTTGATATTTTGTGACTGTGATTTATTCATGATGTCTACTATTACTACTCTTGATGAAGCCAAAGATTTTTTTGTCAAATGTGCAAACAGTGTGTGATGTAGAAAACAGAACAAAGAATGAACTTAAGCTTGTTGCTCAACAATTGGGAATTCCTGTTCGCTCTCATCATTCTAAAGATCAAATTGTTGACATAATTAATAAAAGCTTGTTTATGTAACTCCTTCAGATGAGCAAACGCAGATTGAAATAGCTAAGTTACAGCTAGCCCTGCAGGAGGCTTGTGCTAAGGAGGCTGAGTCTCAGGCTCGTATTCAGGAGGCACAGGCACAAATTGAAATTGCTAGGATTCAGGCAGACCATGAGTATTGCATGAAACAAAGTGGAACTGGATCATCTAGCTCTGATGATTTTGATGTGGCTAAAAATGTTAAACTTGCCCCTCCTTTTAACGAATCTGATTTAACAAAGTATTTTCAGTTGTTTGAGAGGGTAGCTACAGGTTTTAATTGGCCCAAAAAGTATTGGCCAGTACTCCTACAGAGTGTTCTCACCGGTAAAGCTCAAGTAACTTATGCATCTTTGCCTCAGGATCAATCTGATAATTATGATGTAGTTAAGAGCTTGATTCTTAAGGCCTATGAGCTTGTTCCTGAAGCCTATCGAGTAAAATTTAGGACAACTTATAAGCAAGATAAGCAATCCCATGTTGACTATGCAAAAGTCAAAGAAGATCTGTTAGAGCAGTGGTTAAATTCTAAGAATGTAAATTCTGATTTTCATAAATTTAAGCAGATGATTTTGCTGGAGGACTTCAAAAGGTGTATTAATAAAGATGTAAGCCTATATCTTGATAAGAAAAGAATAGATAATTTGTCTGATGCTGCAGTTTTAGCTGATGAATATGTTCTCACTCACAAGAGATATTCTAAAGAAAAAAGGAAAGCTGAGAGCAAGTACGTTGCCTCTACTCAGAGTACAGGTAACAGAAAAGAGAATAAAGATGATGTTTCTCAGGAAGTAAATACCAGCTCCACCTCTAGATTTCAGAAAAGTAAATGTACTTATTGTAGTAAGCTTGGTCATACTACGGACAAATGTTTCAGGAGACAGCGTGATGTGAACAAAAAGGAGTCTTTAAATATTCAGTCAATTGGTCTATGTCCACCCTTGAGAGTTCCCAGAATTCTTTAACCGAGTTAACTGAACCTGCTTTGAGGGGTAAATTAAATTCTCATGATGAAGCTCCTCTTTTGAGCAGTTCGTGGGTTACACTCTCAAGAGTTCATGTGCTATTTTCCTGTCTGATGGTTTTGTCAGTCCTCTGGACAGTAATGACAGGAAATCAGTTAAAATATATCGTGATACAGGTGCTTGCCAATCCCTTATGCTGACCAGTGTTCTAGGCTCTAATGTTAATTCCTCTGATGAAACTGTAATCTTACAAGGTGTAGGGAATAATTACTTCTCTGTCCCTCTGTGCAGAGTGAATTTAGAGTCTGGTTTTGTTAATGGTTCCGTTATGGTTGGGTTGGTTGAGACACTGCCAATGTCAGGTGTAACTTTCTTACTTGGAAATGATATTAGTGGAAGTCAAGTGTGTCCAGCTCCTCAGTTGTCTAGTGAACCAGTGACTGCGACCCAGGATTGTGATATCCCTGATGTGTTCTCTGCATGTGCTGTCACTAGGGCTAAGTCTAAAGTTACTGGTGACTTAGAGGATAATGATGATGATGATGTTATCCTAGCTGACACTTTTCTTGCTAATTTGGACCACTCACCAGATGAGGCAGTACCTCGTAGTGTTGATAATTTGTCTCGTCAAGAGTTGGTTGAGTTGCAGGTTGCTGACCCTGAGTTGAAAGGTCTAGCTAACTCTGCTTGCAGTGAGGAAGAGTCAGCTGGTGCTTCTATTTGTTATTATATAAAGTCAGGAGTACTTATGAGAAAGTGGAGACCCCAAACAGCATCAGCCGACTGTGAATGGGAGGTTGTACATCAAGTTGTCATCCCTCGTGTTTGTAGGCAGGATATCATTAGAGTGGCTCATGATTCCAGTTTGGCAGGACACCTTGGAGTGAGGAAGACTGTGGCACGCATTTTGAAACACTTCTACTGGACAGGTATCTTCAGAGATGTTTCCTGGTATTGTAAGTCTTGTCACACCTGTCAAGTTGTGGGGAAGTGTAATCAGACCGAAAAGGTTGCACCTCTAGTTCCCATTCCTCCTTTTGAGGCGCCTTTCTCCCGTGTGTTGGTGGATATTGTGGGCCCTCTTCCTAAGACTTCTTCAGGATTTTCTTATGTGTTGACCCTGATTGATATGGCTACTCGTTATCCTGAAGCCGTTCCACTTTGAAATATCTCAGCAAAGAACGTGGTTAAGGAAATGCTAGGGTTCTTCACCAAGTTTGGTCTGCCCAAGGAGGTACAGTCAGACCGGGGAAGTAATTTCATGTCAAATGTTTTCAAGCAGTCTGTGAAAGAGTTGGGCATCACCCAGATCACGTCTTCAGCTTACCATACCCAGACCCAAGGAGCGTTGGAGAGATATCATCAAACACTCAAATCGATGCTCAGGAAATACTGCTTGGAACATCAGAAAGACTGGGATAAAGGTCTTCCGTTCGTTGTATTTGCCGCAAGAGAATCTTCAAATGAATCGCTGGGCTTCTCACCCTTTGAACTACTGTTTGGCCATGAAGTAAGAGGACCCCTTAAGCTACTCAAGGAATGCTGGCTGTCGGAGGAAGATGACGTCAAACTGCTGGAGTATGTGATGAAGTTCAAAGAACGGCTGTCCACTGCTTTACAGCTGGCGAGAGAGAATTTAGGAGCTGCTCAGGAGAAGATGAAGACTTGGTATGATAAGAAGTCCAGGTTACGCCACTTTCAGCCAGGAGATCAGGTTTTGATTCTGCTACCGGTGCATTGGCAACCTCTTCAAGCCAAGTTTAGTGGTCCTTATTTCGTGGAGAAGAAACTCAGTGATGTCAACTATGTCATCGCCACACCAGATCGTAGAAAGAACAAGCAACTTTGTCACATCAACATGCTAAAGTTAAATCACAGGCGGGACGAAAATAACCCAGTCTGCACTGTAGCTGTTCCACCCGAGTCTGCAAGTGAAGTTCTCCCATGCAGTATGAGCCTGAGTGATAGTTTGGGTGAGAATCCTGATATCATGAATGATCTCCAGACTAAGCTTTCTCATCTAGTTCCCGAGGAAAGGCAGGAGTTTTCGGCATTACTGTAGGAGTAACCACAAGTGTTCCGTGCCACTCCAGGAAGAACCACTGTGTTGATGCATGATGTCGATGTTGGAGACGCAAAGCCAATTAAACTGCCTCCTTACCGTGTGAACCCAGTGGAAGTTCCTCTCATCCAGAAGGAGCTTGGCTACATGTTGGACCACAAGATCATTGAGCCCTGTCAGAGTGAGTGGAGTTCTCCTGTCACTCTAGTCCCTAAGCCAGGTGGGTCACAGCGGCTTTGCATCGACTACAGACGTGTTAATCAGATAACCAAAACAGACACTTACCCTCTCCCTCGCGTGGAAGATTGCATAGACAAGATCGGAAAGGCTGGGTACATAAGTAAGTTTGATTTGTTAAAGGGATACCGGCAAGTACCTATGACTGAACGTGCTAGGGAGATCTCATGTTTTGTAACACTAGGAAAGACTTTTGCATGTTCTGTAATGCCATATGGTATGAAGAATGCACCAGTCACTTTTCAGAAGCTCATGAATGTTGTAACAGAGGGTTTGGCAGGGTGTGTTGTTTATATTGATGATGTATTAATCTTCAGTGACAACTGGAAAGATCACCTATGCCATGTCAGTAAATTTCTTGAGCGTTTGGTTCAGGCTAATCTTGTAGCTAATTTATCAAAGTGTGAGTTTGGTCAAGCTAAAGTTCAGTACCTTGGGTACGTAATTGGTGATGGACATGTTGCACCACCAGGAGCTAAGGTTCAGGTTATAAGTGATCTTCCCAGACCTAAAAGTAGGAAAGAGCTACAAAGATTTTTGGGAATGGTAGGTTATTACAGGAGATTTGTTCTTAACTTTTCAATTCTTGTATCACCACTTACAGACCTACTGAAAAAGGGAGTTAAATTTGTCTGGACCGATAACTGTGAATCCCATTTCAGTAAACTTAAAGCTATCCTATTAAGTCAGCCAGTGCTCGCTACTCCAAATATCGCTAAGCCTTTTAAGATGGCTGTTGACGCAAGTGATACAGAAGCTGGGGCTGTTTTACTGCAAGAGGATGATCAGGGTATTGAACACCCTGTATCTTATTACAGTAAGAAGTTCACTCCACCTCAAAAGAACTACTCAACTATTGAGAAAGAGCTTTTGGCCTTGATTTTGGGTTTACAGCATTTTTCATTTTATTTGTGTTCTGGTTTTGACCCCATAGTCATTTATACCGATCATAACCCACTGAAATTCCTTAGTAAGTTTAAAGATAAAAATCAGAGATTGACAAGATGGAGTCTACTTCTTCAGGAGTATTCATTAGACATACAACATATTAATAGGGAAAGAGAATGTTATTGCAGATTGCTTATCTAGACTTTAGAGAGATTGTTTTAGAGTAATAAGAAATTTCCTTTGTAAATTTCTTTTTCTTTGTGGGGAGGTGTTACATAGCCTATGATTTCATCATCCTTTGTATAATTCTAACGTGCAGTGTGCTGCATGTTTGATCACGATTCACCTCGTGGCTTCCACAGTGACCAGGCTTGCATGTTCTACCTCACTCCCCCCTTCTCCCCTTATAGTAGAGTAAGTCGTTCTTTCTGTTGTTCAGAGCAGGAGTGTCAACTCTTCGTCCTCTGTGCCCTAATTTGCGCGTCCTTCTTGCAAGTTGAATCAAGCTCTTCCTGCCCCTATATAATGAGCTCAGTCTCTGCATTAATTGCCACTTAGATCTACTCCTCATTTGATTCACATCTCTGTCCTCCCCTGTATAGTGTATTATCTTTGTGAGTGCTCAGGAAGTCTCCAACCATCTAGCTGCTGTATAATTTGAGTATGGGTGTTGTTGCCATTTTTCTTGTACTGTGTGGCCTGGGGTGTTGGTTCGTGGGCCTGGTGGGGTTTTTGTGATTCATGTGGGGTTTTTGGTGTCAGCCATTATTATTAATCAAGAGATAATAATTTTTTTTTTTTTTTTTTTTTTTGCCTATCGACGATTGAGGCCGGAGCCCCTGGTCATTAAGGTAAATTATATATATGTATATATATTTACACATATATACATATATACATGAACATATATATATATACATACATACATAAATACACACACCCATGCATATGAACATACACACTTTCATGCACACGTACATATATATATAATAATTTTTATTTTATTTATTTTTTTTCTAATTTTATTTTATCTTTTATTTTTTTTTTTTTATTTTTTTTTTTTAACCTTATATTACTTATAAACTAAAATACCCAATGTAAGGACCCTAATTATTAATATTCTGTATGTCATAATATATCTTGCATTAACTGAGCATTATCCGGTTTTCTCATTTATCAGGGTTGACTTAGATAAATTTGCTCTTGCTAAATTCATGTTAATAGAGGCTATTGCAGTTAACCATATATGTAATCTGTTTTGCCATTACATTATCCTTATGAGTCCTGAATGTTTAGTTGTTAGTTTGAGCATTAAACTTTAAGTTGTAATTTTACCTAAGTCTTTTGTTTTGAACCTGGAACTTTGCGGGACAGTAGTGATTTTAGTATTCTCACTTGAAGTGTTCATTATCTCTCTCTGTTCCTTAACATAAATTTGGCGACCTCTTATCAGGATATTCAGGATATTATCATAAGGATATTGCTTGATATTTTGTGACTGTGATTTATTCATGATGTCTACTATTACTACTCTTGATGAAGCCAAAGATTTTTTGTCAAATGTGCAAACAGTGTGTGATGTAGAAAACAGAACAAAGAATGAACTTAAGCTTGTTGCTCAACAATTGGGAATTCCTGTTCGCTCTCATCATTCTAAAGATCAAATTGTTGACATAATTAATAAAAGCTTGTTTATGTAACTCCTTCAGATGAGCAAACGCAGATTGAAATAGCTAAGTTACAGCTAGCCCTGCAGGAAGGCTTGTGCTAAGGAGGCTGAGTCTCAGGCTCGTATTCAGGAGGCACAGGCACAAATTGAAATTGCTAGGATTCAGGCAGACCATGAGTATTGCATGAAACAAAGTGGAACTGGATCATCTAGCTCTGATGATTTTGATGTGGCTAAAAATGTTAAACTTGCCCCTCCTTTTAACGAATCTGATTTAACAAAGTATTTTCAGTTGTTTGAGAGGGTAGCTACAGGTTTTAATTGGCCCAAAAAGTATTGGCCAGTACTCCTACAGAGTGTTCTCACCGGTAAAGCTCAAGTAACTTATGCATCTTTGCCTCAGGATCAATCTGATAATTATGATGTAGTT